>NC_048926.1:49829003-49860832 GCF_011077185.1 Oxyura jamaicensis
ACTTTTACTTTTACTTTTACTTTTTTTCTTTTTCTTTTTTTAATTCTTTTTCTCTTTTCATGGAGAAACAGAATATAGGGGGAAAAGAGGTCCAGAGATATTTTTAGCTGTAATCTGTTGTCAGTATCTTCAAGAGAACAGAATGAATATACTCTTATAGTCACTCCAGGTCTGGCAACGATTAATAAACTATATTCATAACAGCAGGGCTGAGTGGCAAGTGACCAATTTTTGCAGGTAACATACATAAATATGTCTGAGGCATTTAGTAAGAATATGTACGATTTCCTGAGGTGGGTTTTAGTGCTGTAGCACCGAAAGAAGGGCAAAAGATTAAAAAAAAAAAAAAAAAAAAAAAAAAAAAAAAGCAAATGTACACGTGCTTTTACTTTTTTCCAAGAGTTTTTTTGTCTTTGGTGGGTTTCTTCTACCAGGAGCAGAGATTTTATGACTGTGGGCTGTAAAATGAATAGTTTTTCACAACTAGAGCTTAAACATCCGTAATATTAACAGGGCTTTATATATTAAGAATGATGCACTGAAGTATATAGGGCTGAAATTATTCATTGTGTGTTTTCAGTGAGTTCAACTGATTGGCATTGGCAGTGTTATTAAGAATTCTAGTAGCTGAAATCCTTTTTCTTTTTCCTGGTAACCCTTGGGGGTGTTACTTCAAAGTGGAATGACCACATGCAATATTTAGGCTTTAGAAAAGGAAAAGAAAAGCAGAACTCCAGTGCTGACCATAGGGTTATGACTTTCAGCCATACATACTGTAAGGTGTAATGTCCTGTTCTCTATAAGAATTTACAGTGAGAGAAGCTCAGCTATGACCACAGCTATCAGATGTGTAAATTAGCCGTTATCATACACATTCTCTTTGTTCAGGAAAAAACTTTCAGGATTTTTTTTTTTTTTTTAATCTAATCTTGAGAATCAGACATAACTTTTTCAAATGGCTGCTTCTGGGTGACTCTAGTCTTAATGTCACAGTAAATATGTAATTCTCTTGTTCTTAAGGAACATTTAAATAGTACTGTTTTTTTCAACAAAATGACATCAAAATGAGCCATACATTTGTGTTTTATTTTTTCTTAAATGAAGCAGACCCTGTGTGTTACTTCAGTTGATTTCACTCTGTACAGTTTCAAGGTTCTGTAGGCTTCTGTGCTGAGAATACTTAACAGCTTTATTAAGCAGAGGCAGGGTGATGATGACACAAGGTGAGATACTATGATTTATGGGATGTGGAAAGAATGGTTTCCACTGAAGTTCTGTGGGAATTGCCAACAGAACGTGTACAAGGCAGCTAACACAAGGGTAATTGTCACCCACTGCCTGCCTGTGTAAAGAAAGGCTCACCTGATAAAGCTACTATTTCACTGACGGTCCTCGTTACGTCCTGGAAACTGTTACTAGAGAACTCCTTTTCTGGTCTTTGCCCACGAAAGCAAAGCAGAGATTATCTTAACTAGGTCATGTGTTTCTGAAGAAAAACACTTGTAATGAACATTGTGTAGAGAAATTCAAGGAAAATACAGACCATAGGATCAACATTTTGGTTAGGGAGGGTTTATTTTCATTTCATGTTACAAGATAGCTGAACAAAGGGAGAGATCTTAGGATACTGTTTTGACTGCATTTTGCTTTCTTATATGACACATTTCTCTAAAGAATTTTAATACAGCGCAAGAGGAAACCAAAAGGTGTTTTAAACAATCTGTACATCTGGAGAAAACTTACTACCTCAAGGTAGTTCAGAATGTACCTGGCAAACAGCATAGGGACTCTTTATTGTAACAAAGATGTGCCAGTATAAAAATGTATGAAGACAATGGTGAGTCACACTTATTGTTGGTTTGAAAGTATGAATTTCCCAATAAAACCACTTTGTTAATGGCAGATTACAGGTATTTGGTTAGATGTAAGCTTCTCTTCACAAAAATTGGATTTGGATAGCAAAATGGAAATGGAGTCATACAGGTTACACTCCAAAAGAGGTTTTCCTCATCTTATTACAGAATATGGCTTTGTTAGTACAGTGATGTATGACTGATTAGAGTGCTTTCACATACCATCAATAAATAATTTCCTCTCTTACCTTTAATTTTTAATTCTACTGAAATGCTTGTATAGAGACTGAGCTGAATGCACATGGCCAACTTTTACTGACAGTCTGTAGAATTATAAGCATTTGAAAAAAAAAAAAAAAAAAGTTTGTTTATTTGTTTTTGTGTAATTTCAGGAGAGTACTCAAATATCTCCGTTCCCCCAGCAAATCAGAATTATATTCCTAAGGGCTGCCAGGAAGAGGATTATATAGTAAATCCTCTTCTCACTGTTCCCCACTAGGCAGTTTAAGCAGTTCTTGCTCTTCAAGTTGAGTTTTATGTATCCTGTTCTCAGGCATATAGCTCTGCCTTTATTTTTATAAGGAGCTGTTACTCTGCGTAATAGCTATGAATTCTGCTAAGCATCCAAGCTCTTGAATTAGGCACTGGAACAAGGCCTGTAGCAACTTGGGTTCTTTCAGCCACTTAGCTTCAAGGATGAGCAATATTTGAATTAATCATAATGGTTTCAAATGAAGCAAGAACTTAGATCTCTTACAGATATAACCATAAGAGATATATATCCATATATATATATATGGATATAGATATGCTTCTAACTACATAAAAAGCTGGTAAATGTAGTTATAAGTAGAAAAGTTCCATGAAGTAAGACTTCAAAATGTGCTTCACCATTGGAACTTAATCCAGAATTTTCCAAAATGATAGTCTCTTTGTATCCAAGATTTTGTTTTGGATTATTATGGAGATAAGGATTCACTTATAAAAGCTTAGTGCAGTCCAAATTTTTATAGCTAATGTTTTTATTCTGGGCTTTTAAAAGATTTTTTTCATAGACTGAGGACTTCATCCTGCTTGCTTATGAAGCCGGGAGTAAGTGCTAGTCTCTATGAGAAAATAGCAAGTGGTGGAAAAATTGTCTCTTTCTTCCTTGTCTATCACTCTCTGTGACTGACTTAATCACCTCCCATTCTTTACATTTCAGTGGTTAATTTGGGGTGTACCATGCTTACTGGCAACTGACAATTTCTTTGACAACTTTATTTCAAAAAGTGAGAAAAGATATAAAAAATTTGCATAACAAAATGCAGTTAATGAAGATATTTAAGAGGTGTGTTTTTCAGATATATAAATTGTGTTCATTTAATTAGAACAATAATAGAATTATAATCTACAAGTATTAAATTTTATTGCAACGTTAGTTACATAAAAAACAAGCTACAGTTCCTGCTACTCCATCTAAACCTAAGAGCGTGCTGTTTTTTAGAAGCTGACAGACATAAATACTTTTTAAGTTTAAAGCTCTGACATTTGAATCAATGACTTAATTAGCTTTTTATGCATCCACTAAATATAGCTGGTAGTTTTCGACAAAAAAGTTAAATGTCAGAATATAATGTTCATACTTTTCATGGTAGTTTTACTTTCTGTGACTATTATGAACTTACTAAGAAGTCTTATCATTCAAATGTCAATAAAATAGACATCTGAGAGGGCTCTTACTTGCTAATGTAAATATTCATGATGGGCATGCTGTTCTTACATACCTTTAGGACAGTAAGCAGGCAGAGTGAACTAATGCTCAGGATTGTCTCTCCAGAGATCAGTAAAACTGAATGTACCAGCCTGAATCATATTACATGGAAAGTACAGTTTGGCACAAATTAATCCCTCTTTACTGTTTGCTCGTGAACTAAGACTGGTATAGCATGTATGTTTCTGCCTGAGCTTGACAAGCTGTGTCCAGGGGAGGGAGGGCTGGGGAGAAGGGGTTATATCCTGTCTGTAATTGTAACAGTGTGTTACACTCAATGGAGAAAACTATTAGCATATCATAGAAGTTAGGCATGCTAATACCTTGTTAGAAAAGTACTGTAAAGGGCCTAGTAACATTGACTTCCAAAAGATGACTTTGGATACATGTAGGTAGATAGGGAAATGTTTAATAATCTCAGAGGTAGGTATATTTTATTTTATTTTATTTTATTGGTATTCAATACTATGTCTTGATATTAGGGTGATTGTCTCCTACACTTGGAGAAAAAATAAAGACATTAACTGGACTCTCATAAGCAGCTACCTGGTAAGGTCTGCTTTCTTAATTTCTGTACCTTCTGTGAGGCTATGAACCTAATGACTCCATTATTATTATTATTATTATTATTATTACTATTATAAACTCTGAGTGCCTTTTTGCATATGTAGCATGAAAATGTGTCCAGATTTATAAAGTCAGTACTCATTATTGGGTCCAACAGACTTGCTATCCAAAGTGACAATTTCAGCATTAGTATGTTCTGTTCTTAACTTAACTTTTGATTACTTTTTTTTTTTTTTTTTTAATTAAAAATGCAAGTATATTTTTATTATTTGTGAGGAGAAAGGAATACATGAGAAATGAAGCATAAAAAGAGAACTGAATGGAAATTGTGCTCACAATTAAATGTTTTTCTTGAATCTTAAGCAAAATTCTACTTGGCATTACTCATAGAGTCACCAGTTAGTTTCTCTGCCATCCATCATCCCACAGCTGGAATGCAAATCAAGACTGTACAGAAACCTTTTCCTCTTTACATTTATATTTGTTTAAGTTGAAAAACTTAAATCAGAAAACATTATCTCAATGCTTATTAACAGTTTCATTTCTAAAATTGAAAGATATGCAGCTATTTAACTGACTAATTAACTATTGTAAGCATAAATAGTGCCGATGCCAGAGCTTGCCAATTACAGATACCTTTCATGTGTGTTAGATGAAGTGAACTTGTCTGACTTGGAAACCCGTGAGTATATTTTGTCCACATACTCTTAACAAAGATGAACAAATATCTGCCAAAAGCAGATGAGTAATGACAATTACTAGGGAAATAACTGAATAACAAGAAAAGATGTCTGGTTTTGGATCAAATCTACTTTTTTTCAACAGTATTTTAAAAGCAAAGGTATGTCCTTCCATATATTAAGTGCTGTAAAAGAATGGAAAGTCTTTATCTACACACAGCAGGCTGCACTGAATGAAAGAGCATAATTAGTCAGCATTCTTCATAGTAGAATTCTAATCAAGGCATTCACTCCTCTCTTGCAAAATGTACTTCAGATTGGTAAAGATGCTCAGAAGTCAATTTGTTATAATGTTCTTCTTTTCTTTTTCTTTTCTTTTCTTTTTTTTTTTTAGCTATGTAATTGAGTTCTAAACCCAGAGCCACCACAACTTAGCAGGCTTGGCCAGTGCTATTACTGGTAATGCATAGTTTAAAGAACTATTAATTTCTTCAGCATATCAGTACCAGTTACTTGAAGAAAAGGAGGCACTACAAATATATATATATATATATATATATATATATATATATATATATATATATGTTTTTGGTTTTGGTTTTGCCAGCGTACATGCCTTTCTTATGAGTAATAATTATGGAGTAATAATAGTAAAATGTATACAGGACAGGGCACCTGATGTGAGAAAACATTTCCAATGTAGGAATATTTAATAATGGGAACTGTGCAAACCTCACAGTGCCAGGAACAACTCCAGATGGAAGTAGGTCAGTGTATCTCCTGCTGTAAGGCAGCAGTGAAGACTGATTTGCTAAATCCCTCTCTCCTTTAACCACGTCAGTAAAAGCAACTCTTGACTGCCAGATTTGAACCTAATATCTGATGCAGTGTTTGGAGGTACTGCATGAAGACTGTTTCGGTAGGAGATTCTCAGGCTGTGGAGAAGTTGTGGGTTTGTTTGTGATTCAGGAATTTCATTCCCCTCTGGTAATGACCTAGTTTATTTTAAACTAGCATTGCCATCTACATAATATAAATCTATCATTAAGGGTGTGTATGATGTGTCAGGAGTTATGTTCCAAACACCAGGACATAATGTGATGATTTTCTGATGTTACCCTTGTAGTGCAGTTAATTATCAGACTATGCTGTCAGTTACTGACAGCACTACTAATTATATAAGATCTCACTAAATTTATTCCTAAAACTACTGCTGTTCATTTAGAACATTCTTTAGCTTTCTGCTGAATCTTTGCACCTAATTTTACATTAAATACTTTTTGAAGATAGCAAATTTTAAACAGATGGAAATTAGTCACTTAAAATGGGTTTTGACTTAATGAATAATTTCCATAGAAATTAGTATGTGCCATAATTTCTGCCATGAGTGAGAATGCAGTTCAGGTAACCAGTTTCATAGTTAACTGAAAAGGAGTATTTATTTAATTATTTATTTAAAAGCAGAGGGTCTTGTTTTGTTTTGTTTTTCCCTGAATATCTGTCTATCATTTTCAATTTAAAAAATGTAAGGAGGACTGCTTCTCTCTCTTCACCTCGTTTGTCTTCCACACACACAAAATAAGTAATAAAATAAAAAATCTAAATCAACAATAGAAGACATTTTCTTTGTCATCTACAGGGAATTTGTAGAACAATTGAAATAATTTCTCTGTGGTGGCTCATACAGACATGGGAATACTGATGAGAGGGTGTAAGGGATTCACCTGGCAAGATTTTGTCAGTGGGAGGGAGCTGCAGGGCCATCTTCTGTCAGGAGAGGCCAAGGCTGCCCTGTGCTTGTTCCAGCTGCCTACAAAAGCAACCTGCTGCTTGCCAAAGCTAGGCCCATCAGCAACACTGGTTGCACTCTGAGAGAGAAGATTTAGGAAAGGGGGGAAAACATTGCACAAAAGCAGGTGAGAGAGAGGAGTGAGGCAGTGTGAGAGAAGCAGCCCTGCAGCCCGCAGGGGAGTGCAGCAGGAGGGCAGGTGGTGCTCCAGGCAGGCAGCAGCAGTTCCCCTGCGGCCTGTGCAGGGAGAGGCCCCTGGTGGAGCAGGCTGTCCCCCTGCAGCTCAGGGGTCCCACATGGAGCAGATCTCCACGCTGCAGCCCGTGGAGGAGCCCCCGCTGGAGCAGGTGGATGTGGCCTGGAGGAGGCTGTGGCCCATGGAGAGCCCCCGCAGGAGCAGGCCCAGGCCGGAGCTGCAGCCCGTGGAGAGGAGCCCACGCAGGAGCTGTGGGGGGAGCTGCTGCCTGTGGGGGACCCGTGCTGGAGCAGTTTGCTTCTGGGGGCTGGATGGAGCCCGTGGCACGGAGCCGTGTGGGAACAGTTCCTGAAGAGCTGCTGCCTGTGGACAGCCCCCGCAGGCTCAGTTCGGGAAGGACGGCATCCCGTGGGAGGGACCCCACGGGCAGCAGGGACAGAGCATGAGGAGGAAGGAGCAGCAGAGACAAATCCTTACAAACAGACCACAACCCCCCACTCCCCATCTTAGTGCACCACTTGGTGTGGGGAGGAGGCTGAAGAACCATGGATAGTGGCACTGCAGATGCTTCTTCATCTCTTGAAAAGCTATATCCACCGGAGTTAGTGGAGGGAATAAAATTCAGGCCATGATCTGCCTATAACTTTGTATTTTTTTTTTACCATTCTCTGAGGATTCTGAGAGAGATTGTAAAACTAACCCAGACTGCAGCTGTATTAACTATACCAGGTCCTCTAGGACAAAGAGAGTGAGTAGTGTAGACCCTTAGCATTTTACACTCCCTAAATAAACATCCCAAATTCATCTTCAATTTTTTAAATAAATGCCTCTTTCACCATTGACCATCCCCACTTGCAAACAATACTCTAAAGTTCAAAAGTAATTACTCATATTTATTTTAATCCCTCTTCCACAATGCTGCTGCTTTACACTCACCGCACAAAATGAAACTTCCCAGGCACAATTTTGCAGCAACACTCAAGCCCCCAGCCCATTCCATATCTTGGTCTGAGCATGAGGGCAGGAAATGAACAGGTTGATCGAAATACCTCAGCTTTCTCATTCTGAAAGGAAGGGCTTTCCCAGTCTCTTTTACATAAACCTCATTATAATTCAGCCTAACATCAGTTACTTATCAGTACTTATCAGTTCAGCAACTTTCATTAACTGTGGGAAATATAACATTTTGCAGTAACATGCTTCAGTGCATGCTGACACCTAACCCACTAGCTAAAAGAAAGCAAACAACAGCATGGCGAAAAATACACTGTTTCCCCCCTAGGGGAAAATATAAAATAATATATATATATATATATATAAAATATAAAATATAATATAATATAAATATAAAGCCTATGGCTATGTAGCTTTTCCTATTTTTCACAGAATCACGGAACCACAGAATCGCCTAGGTTGGAAGACACCTCCAAGATCACCGAGTCCAACCTCTGACCTAACGCTAACAAATCTGCCACTAAACCATATCCCTAAGCTCTACATCTAAACGACTTTTAAAGACCTCCAGGGATGGGGACTCAACCACTTCCCTGAGCAGCCTATTCCAGTGACTAACAACCCGTTCAGTAAAGAAGTTCTTCCTAATATCTAACTTAAACCTCCCCGGCTACAACTTTAGCCCATTTCTCCTCATCCTATCACCAGGCACGTGGGAGAACAGACCAGCCCTCCACAGCCTCCTTTCAGGTACCTGTAGAGGGCGATAATGTCACCACTGAGCCTTCTCTTCTTGAGGCTGAACAATCACAGCTCCCTCAGCCGCTCTTTGTCAGAATTGTTCTCCATACCCCTCACCAGCTTCACTGCCCTTCTCTGGACTCTCTCGAGCACCTCCATGTCCTTCTTGTAGTGAGGGGCCCAAAACTGAACACAGTACTCGAGGTGTGGCCTCACCAGAGCCGAGTACAGGGGGACAATCATTTCCCTGGACCTGCTGGCCACGCTGTTTCTTATACAAGCCATGATGCTGTTGGCCTTCTTGGCCACCTGAGCACACTGCTGGCTCATATTCAGCTGACTGTCAACCACTACTCCCAGGTCCTTTTCTGCCAGGCAGCTTTCCAACCACTCATCTCCCAGCCTGCAGCTCTGCCTGGCGTTGTTGTGCCGCAGGTGCAGGACCCAGCACTTGGCCTTGTTGAACTTCATACAGTTGGCCTCAGCCCATCGGTCCAGCCTATCCAGATCCTCCTGCAGAGCCTGGCTATCCAGCCAGTTTCAAATCCAACAAAGTGTACGCCAGTCCAAGCCATGAGCAGCCAGTTTCTTTAGGCGAATGCTGTGGGAAACAGTGTGAAAAGTCTTACTGAAATCAAGGTAGACCACATCTACAGCCTTTCCCTCAACCACTAAGCGTGTCACTTTGTCATGGAAGGAGATAAGGTTCATCAAGCAGGACTGCCCTTCATAAACCCATGCTGACTGGGCCTGATCACCTGCTTGCCCTGCAAGTGCCACATGATGACACTCAAGATAATCTGCTCCATGAGCTTCCCTGGCACTGAGGTCAAGCTAAAAGGCCTATAGTTTCCTGGGTCTACCTTCCGGCCCTTCTTGTAGATGGGCGTCACATTTGCTACCCGCCATTCTTGATCTCATAACCATCACAGGGACAGAAGGGCTCTTTTGCAAGTCTTTGGAAACAATCAGATTGTCCAAGCTGTCATGATTACACGAATACAGGGGAGTTGCTGGAATTCTGTATTATCTAGTGGTCACGGCTCGGAAACCAATCTTCTTAGACTATTCAAGCCAGCTGAGTTAGAAGAATAGTGCTACTGCTATAAAGCACCTCAGAGCTCAGAGACACCATCAGCCGTACTGCTACATGAAAGTTAGACACCTGAATTTTCCTTTCTGTAATGCTGTTTCTGCTCTAAACTTCCCATGCAGAAACAGTCTTCTCCATTTTAGGTACATTACAAAATAAGCCACCAAATGCTGACAGTCCCAAATTTTTTTTTTTTTTTTTTTTTTTGGGGGGGGGGGGGGGGGGGGGGGGGTATGGAAAAGTATGTGTTTGTGTGCTTGTATTTTTTTTCATGTTTCTTTTTTCTCCTTTCTTTTGCTGTTAAGTGGTAGAATTTTTTTGCTAGTCATAAACAGTATCAAACATTTTAAAGCAGAATAAACGAAAAGTGGTAAATCTAATTAAAAAATTGAGTATTTGATTTCATTATATTAAGTTTTATTCTACTACAAGATTTAAGAAGTTACTGTAGAACTCAGGGTATAGTTGTGTTTTTTGTTTGTTTGTTTTTTCTAATTATAAAATATGTATTGTTTGCCACATTAGCGTTGCAATAAAAGAAAAGAGATCCTGAAGTATAGTCAACACACACACAATATGAGATGGACATAAAAGATAAAATAGTTTTGATTTCAACAACTTTGCTGAAAATTGTAACCTATCTTGCAAAGTTGGGTTTAACTCTATCATAGATACTTGACTCTTAAATTTGCAGTCCATGATTAGAAAAGTGGAACTGTATTCAGAACAGAGCATTAATATTTTTATCGAACCAAAAAAGAAGCAAAAAAAATCTTGTTTTAGACAGCAATTTGGGGAACTACAAAAAGAAGCAGATATAAAAAGTGGGACTGCTCAGGAAGTGCTAGACCACAGTGACCTCTTCCACTCTTACCTAGCAGTTGTCTCCTTTCCCTTTATGTGCTTAACCTTTTACAATAACATCTAACATGAAGCATGATGTTGGTGAAGTATTGTTTGGCTTTGCTTCCTTGTAAACTGCAAAACTGCAAACTTGCTTATTTGTACTGGCAGTCCCATGAAGAATACAGCATTCAGAAACTAGCAAGTCAAGAATCTTCGTATAATTTTAATTGCATTCTTGTATGCAGAAACAAAGGTCTGGGGTTCACAGCTGGCAAGAATCCACACAGTAGACAATTGATGCAATGCAATTTATTAATTCTCCAGCCACAGACAGCACCAAATGCTGCAGGAGCCCTGCCAGTACAAGGAGACCTCCAGGTGCTGAGGAGCATCAGCCCATAGTTGAAGCTTGCTCCTATTTAAGTTGGCAGCACTTTTCTAATAGTGGTTCATGCACATTTCTGTATTGGGTTCTGGTCACAGTGGATGGTCCAATGTGGTCACCCTTATGGCAGCCACCCCACATGATCAGGTTCCATGTCTGAGAAAGTTTGAAACATGAGGGGTGAGCTCCTATATAGAATATAGAATCAAGAGCATTGTGTGGGCTTGACCTTCAGCCAAGCAAGTCACAGCTGGCTACTTGAAATATGCATGAGATAGCAATAAGCAAGACAGTCCTTAGCCAATTACCTAACTCCTTGCAGTATCTTGTAAAATGGCTCATACACCTTGGTTTGGGATTTTAAGGAAAATCAGTGAAAGTGATAATCAAAGAAACAGAAGTAGACAATTTCTAATGCACTATCTGATGAACAAAGTAGAAATAAACAAAGAAAGACAGAACAGAATCACCCTTGCAGTATTCCATTATTCTGGCCATTAAGGCCACTGATCAAAGCTGGCAACATGATCCATTAGAGAAGGACATCGTCCCATTATTTGTACTGTGTAAGAAATGTATTGAAACAGGCTATTAAAAAGTCTTTAAGCAATCAGATTAACCGAGACAGTGCAAAATTTGTTTAAATAATCTTATATATTTTTAAAAAACTTTTGCAAAACAGTGCATCAGAATATGTGATTTGGAATTTATATTTCTGCTATTTTTATACCCATAAAATAACAATTTCTGGCAGTCATTACTAAGAGTAATAAAGCTATTTATTAGTCAGTATGTATGACATAAAGCCCTTTAAGAATTCATTTTGTGCTATATGAGTGACTTTCTTCCTACTGTTGATATGCTGATAAACTTTACACAAAAGTTTGGTCTATCTTTATAACCTGATACTCTAAAGAGCCAGTTTAACAAATGAAAGAGCATGCATTATAACAAAAAGCCCCAGCAATAATGTTGGTATTAACTTTGTAGTTTTCTGTTTGTTTGGAGTGCTTTCTTCTGTTTCATTCATCTTATGTTCCATCAGAAAAGTCTTCCACATAAGAGTTTTCTTCCAACCCCTTTCAAGTCTTATTTCCTAAAACATATATTTGTAAGTACATATGAAATGTAAATTACATTAAAACTTGTTACTGGCTTATTTTGTCTATCTAGAACTAATAACAGCTTCTGTCACTATATTTTTATACGTTGGATCTTTTTTTTTTTTTACTATTTAGCATTCTCCATATCATTCATGTTAATTTAGTACTAAGAAAAACTATCAGACTCTGCATCTATATTACAAAATTAATATAAAATAGATTTCAATCTTGTTTTACAGGTCATTTACTTGTAACTGATCTCAAGAGGTAGAAATGAGCAATTATCAAGTGAGGAAGGATACAAGACATATCTGAAAGTAAATATCAAGTATATAAAATACTATTCTGGATAATAACATATAAATATTGGTAATTATTTTCACTGCTTCTAACACAGTAGCTCATGTAGAGACACAGACTGTCTACTAATAGCCTATAAGCTTATACGGTTAATTAAAGTTTCATTTGCCCAGATAAGATCCTCTCATGTACTTCTTTGGTTAACAAGATGTATGCTTGCTTAGAATTATCTAAAAAATAAAGAGGATCAGTAACTGTAGATGGATTAAAACCTTCATCCACTAATCGAAATTTTTGTTGTTTGAAAGTTCCGGTCATTTCCATTGTTTCCTGCAGAAGAGAGAAAAATATATTTATTATTCAGTAGAAGAGCTCCTCTTCTTTTGCTCACAACATTTGTTTTGAAAACAAGTTTTTGTTTTTAAAAGTATTACTTAATATAAGATCAATACTGTTTGGCCTTATTACTTTGTAAAACAATGTTTTTCCCAGAAGTTTTGCACTGGACCATCATCACCTGCAGCCTCTTGCTTTCTGAATTGTTGTGTAGTTATCAAAGTCTTTGGCGGAGCCCCATCGTGCATGAGACAATCTAGCATCTTCATTTGTACACATTATAAATCTGCACATCCGAAAGAATCTCAGCAACTAAAATATGTTATTAACAGGAACTACTTACTGAAAAAATAATAATAATAATAATAATAAAAATAAACAGGAAATTCTCTATGTCTGTGACTATTTTGGCATTAAGAATGGGTTGAAAGAATCACACAAAATTATTGTGGTCCAAATAAATCTGTAGTAAGAGACATCTCTAGTGAGATTTTTTTTTTGTATTTCTATTTTTTTTCTAAGCTTCATCTTGTTTTTCAGTCACCATGAACAATATAGAACTCTGCTCTTATTTCCGCTTTCCTTTTATTGCAACATTGCCTCATACACCACCTTTTTCTTCTCTCACATCTAAAACAAATTTTCCATCTGCCTTGTTTTTCAAGCGCATCAATTTCTCCAGTAACTACACTCCATCTTCCTACTCTTCTGTTCTTAGTCCAGCACTAGCCATTGTCTTTCTACATTCAAAACAAGTAGGATTTTCTGTCTTCCATCTAAAACCTCTGTCACAGGCACCACTATCCTCTGCAGTGACTAACTTATTTAATTCTCATCTCAAACTTCAGTAGCCTTATGATTTACCACCAGTCTTGGATTGAACTCCTCCACTACCACTCTAGATCATTCCAGTTACATCTGACTGTTGTGCTTCATTAAATAATTTGTTAAATAATTTTGACAAAGTTCCTAATGACCATATACTTATGAAATTTTAGTGCAGTTATTGCTTATCCCCTTGACTGGTCATCAACCCTTAATGCATTCTGCTATTCATACTTTCTCATACTCCATGGACTTGTGAGAGTATGTTTCTTCATTACGTCTATCCTTCTCTCTTCTGAGATCCACTTACTGACGTCCTTTATCTTCTATCTTTACATTTAAATATAAATATGCAGATAATATCTGATTGATAGCAGAATGCTTTCTAGATTTACTATTTTATTCTCATTTTCAAGCTTTCTCACAGTCTCTTCCTTTTTACCCCTTTATTCTAATCAGTATTCAATCTCCGACTGACCCAGAGAACCAACTTCCATAACCTATGTTGTCTTTTCAATTATTTTGTTTTTCAACTTTCCTTTGGACATAGGAGAATTTCTTCATAACCATCTTCTACTGCTTGCTTTTGTCATGATGTTCCCAAAACACTTACCACAAATGAAGATGCTCACAAGCTTCACTTATCACAGTGATCCATACCATTTGTTTTCTATACTCTCCCTATCTTTTTTCCTATCCATATGTAGCCTATTGTAATCACATTTAATTTTTCAACTCTTTGGCAAAGGGACTTTTTTTCTCCAACAGTAATAATAAACATTTTTTAATTTAGGCCCAGTAAATATGGCACCTTTACAAATGCTTTTGTCTTTTTGTCACTATATTAAATGGCAAATAACATCTCATTTGTCTGATTTGCACTATCAATGTGCAAATGTATCAAGTGTCTCCTGCTCTACCTTTACTTTTCTATTCTCCTGTTTCCATCAAATAAAATAGATTTTAGATTATTTTCTCCAGATGCAATTGTTCACATTTTACTAATCTGAACCTTTTGTTTTCCCATGTTCTTGCTTCTAATCTCCCTAAATCCTTTTGTATGGTATCCATTCTTACTGGTTTATACGATTCGTCCCATTTTAATATAATCTGCAAATTTTATTATCTTTTTGTGTAATTCCTCTCCCCAAAATACCATTAATGGAGACAACAAATAGGGCCATTTCTAAAATTAAATTAAGTGATATATTTGCAAGCACTTTCTTTCTGTTATTCATTCAGCTATCTCTGTGTTCAGATGACATAGATGTTAGTATGCACATTGCAGTAATGCGGCTTACCTGGACTCTTAAAAAAAGAGGATAGGCATAACTTGGTAGATAGGTCACCACTTGCTTATACATTTGCTCTAAGTCCAATGATTTATTCTGCTTTAAAATGAGAGAGGCCATTCCTGCTTTTCCTTCATGATCTGTGGGAAACGAAGTAAAATGAGAATTTTCAAACATGAATAAAGTTAAAATTTTTGTGAAGAATCATACAAAAAAAGAACTACATGAATAAAATAACAGTAATATATCATCTTCTGAGTTTCAGTAAAACAAAATGATTACATGTAGATTTTATATATTATGACATACTTTTGGACATACTTTTTTTTTTTTTTTCCTAATGCTATAGTTTTCCTAATGCTATGAGGAAATTGATTGCAGTTTTTTTATCATGACAGTTCTATGAACTGGTTCAGCTTTTTCTTCATACAGGTAAGAATCAGCAGGTAAAAGTATGCTCTCATATGTTTGATCCTGATTTTCAGTCTGTCTTCTTCATTTTGATTTTTCTTGTTTTGTGGCTTTACACTAGTGGCAAGTGACACCTTTTTCACATTTCAAACACTTATCATTATGTAGTGGGTTGACCTTGGCCAATGGCTAAACATCCACCTAGCCTCTCACTCATTTCCTTCTCTCACAGAACATGGGAAATAGAAAGAAGGTGAGAAGACTCATGTATCAAGACAATGGCAGTTTAAAAGGGAAAGCAAAATGTGTACACTAGCAAAGCAAAAAGAAGAATTCATTCACTACTTTCCACTGGTAAGCAAATGTGCAGGCACTTCCTGGAAAACAAGGGCTCAGCATGGGCAACGGTTGCTTGGGAAGGCAAATGCCATAAACAGAAATGTACCCCCTCTTCTTCCTTTCCCTAAACTTATTACTGAGCATGGCATCATATGATATGGAATATCCTTTTGGTTAGTTTGGGTCAGCTGCCCCATCTACATCTCCTCCCAACATCTTGCCCAACGACTGCATACACACTGCAGAGAGAAAATCTTGACACCGTGTAAGCTTTGTTCAGCAATAGCCAAGCATTGGTGTGTTATCAGCACTGTTTTATCCACAAATGCAAAGAACAGAACCTTAAAGGTTACTATGAAGGAAGTCATCTCCCTCCCAACCTCACTTAGAACACATTTTTAAAAGCCTTTAGCAATAATGGGAATCAGGCCCAAATAATCTCATGAAATTTAGCTTAAAAATATTATTGAACAAATTACATTATTTTCTTCAATAATAATTTATTTTTCTATCAAATTGTTTCTAGCCCTGTATTTAGTTTTATAATATTTCTGTTTTTAGATGGTCATGAGGCTAAGTTAAAAGTGAAATAAAATAGTAGCCTTTATTCATATATTTTCAAGTAACTTTAATTTTTACCTTGTTGATGTGATTATTTTCTGACACATGAAAGTGTGAATTTTCCATAGCTGTCTATTTAATAAAGCTTGAAACTTTCATTTAGGTTACATAGCTATCATAAATTCATGAAAGATAATTTTTCAGAAGTAGACATCATTTCATGCACATAACAATACATGATTCACTGGCTCATTCATGAACAGTTGGTATTTTCTTCATCTACGTACAGATTTTAGCTAGGTATTAAGCAGATGACGCAATCAGAAATGATTCATAGGCTTATAACATGAAATAAAATAGTGATGAGAGTTAACAAATAAACCTAGGGGAAGAAAAACATAAAACTGAAGCTTTCTTTACCTGGCACAGATACACCATACACATTTGCTTCTTGTATGAAGTCCAACATTACGATGACATCAGAAACTTCTGTTGTTGCAACATTCTCCCCTTTCCATCTAAAACATGAAAAAAATAACTTAATCCCATGAAAACATATGGTCATCTACTCTTTAAAAAACATCAACTTTAGTAAGACTTCCATTCAATTTAGACTATTAAAACCTCACATTTGTTCCTGCTTGTCATCTCAGTATATTGCTCTGATAACCAGAAGACAGCACTTGTAATTAAAATGTTACTGGATATTATCTATCACTATAAAGCACAATTAAAGTTTATCATAATTGGATTTAATGGTTTTCAAAATTTTGATGTATATCAAAATATATAAGACGTGACCAGTCTTCAGTATTGATATATTTTTCCTCTGCTTCAGTATCCAATTCTCCTTGCCCACAACAAAACTATCATTGGTTAGTATGATCACTGGAAGTATTGTTCAAAGTCCTGGACTTTGTACAAAACCTTCTGGAAATGATTTATCCACTTTTTACTAAATTAAACTCCTATCACCCACTTAAAGATCATTATAGACTACATCACAACAGTTATAAACTGAACACTTCCTGCTGAAAACAAATAGAACAAGTATTACTCTATCCTGCATGTCTGTTTTTAAATAAATAAAAAAAAAAGTAAAAAGAAACAATGATTATACCTGAAGGTATCTCCAATCCTGTCCCAAAAATACAGGAAGTTCTCATGGTCTTGAACCATTAGATCTCCAGTATTAAAATAAAGATCTCCCTTCTTAAATACTTCACTGAGTAATTTCTTTTCTGTATGTTTCTTATTGCCAGCATAACCAAAGAAGGGGTTCTTTGCATTCACTTTGGAAATGAGAAGACCAGCCTCACCTATATGGAGAAATTGAAATGAATGTAAACCTATGATACACAATTCCTGTACTGCACATTAGTTTTAGTTTGCTACATATGACTTAACAAGACCAGGAATCAAGTTTGGCAGGGTTCAGTACATAAGGCCAAATAATAAAAGCTTACCTGCTTTGCCATTCATACAGTTATCTCTATGTGCAAAGTGACCATAAAGACACAGTACAACATTCTTCACTCAAATTCCCAGTATTTTCTATTTCTTCTTGATGACTAAACAGTTCTCATCCATCAACTGTGAGTTTAGTCAGAGTAAGTTTATCTTCCCAAAGCACTCACTCCAAGTAAACTCCCACTTCCCACACCTACCTGAATTTTTAGTGATGAGTCTCAACTTCTGCGCTTTCCTACTGAATTAGAAAGCTAGTGTTTCTAAAGAAGCAGTTGTTCAACCAAGAGAGTAAATCCTTATTTAATCTCAGAACTTCAGAAGTTCTGAGAACACTTTAAAGAATTTTCATTAATGTGATAAAACATTGTTGCTTTCTTTGCAGAGTAAAATATCAGTGTTTTAATATATTATTTCCTAAAAAAAAAAAAAAAAAAAAAAAAAAAAAAAAAAAAAAAGGATAATCCTGTTTTGCATGTCCTACATCACAGTATTAGTTTCCTGAAAGTGGAATGTTATGAACTCCTAACAGTTTTGGAAGCATGTTCTGAACAACAAAGCCTAAGAGTTGCATTACTTTATCAAAGAAAAGAATTGCAATGATTAAAATATGTAAAATAAAAATATATCTGATGTTATGTCACTTACATGTTTTGGGAACCATATTTTCCTGGAACTACCCGCGTCTGATTACGATGTGCTACAGAATCTCCAAACTGTTCTGAAAAATCTGCCTCAGTGCGCTGTTAAAGCAGTCTGCCTGACCTTTAAATATGAGTTTGTCTCACTTCAGCTTCCAGGCATTAATTACAGCTGTTATCTTCCCACAGTAAAATAGGTATAAGATAAACACTTTGAAAATAGGTACAATAAAGAAAAACTAGATATCTAATAAGTATTTTGAATACAATTATAATCAAGCAACCTCTTATATATGTATATATTTGATAAACTAAGTATAAGAACACTTTATCAAGAGCAGTTAATCTCCAAAAAGCATTTGCTCTATATCCACCAGACTTTCTTGTAGATCTCTTAGGCAATCATCTCAGTATGTTAACCTCCTTTAAAAAATACAGATCACATTACTTACATATTCAGTGATAATACCGTATTGTCAGTTTTATATATTGTTCTCTGTGAATATATCCAAGGATATCCTAAATTCTTTTGGTGTCAGCACTGTTGTGCTTAATAATGTTCTGTCTTATATCAAAAATCATATTGTTTTTGTCAGAGCAAACAATAATAATTTATGTTGGCATAGTACAGTAATACAATAGCAAACAAACAAACAAACAAAACAAAACAAAACAAAACCTTTGAAGTATTTGTATTGCAAGCAAAAGACCATTGTATCCTCCTATAATACATACCTTTCTTAACTTTCTCACACCAACCATGCTTATTTCTAATTGGTTCGTCTTTCTGGAAATCATACTTGATTAATTCAAATGGAAAAAAAAGCTAAAAAAGGGAAAAAGTGTCATCAGTTATTCATCTACACAGTGACATCTGGTGGCAGCAAATATAAGCAAAGAAACCTTTAGCCTTGGTTATCTAAAAGTAGAGTGCATTTCATTTAAATGTTCTATATGTAAACTTATGCAATTTCCTGGAGGGAAGTAACATCAGAATATTTATGTAATCTTGTAACTTTCAAAAATACTTGGTGAAGACAGAATTGTGATTTTGTTCATTTCCTTATAAATTAGTTTTGGGATGCACATATCAGTGGAACACCCAATATGAATCAGGATAATAGAAGCATATCTGAAATTTGAACTGACATTTAGTGGTGGCTGATAGGAAAAGTCTTCTAGGGATATTCTGGTGTCTAAAGCAAATGGGAAAGCATGGGACTACATATCCTTGCAAACAGAAACCTGCTTCCTACTGGACTTTATTCTTGCCTAACTAGCCTCAGGTCTTCCCTCTGAAAAGTCCTACCATGAGCATCAGCAGAAAGATATGTATTCCTATGTTATTTTGCAAAGTTATGTAGCTGTGTATGTGACATAATTATGTCAGGGTCAGTTCTGCATTTCTTGGAAATACTGTGAACCTGTGAGTCCTAACACTGCTAACCTAACTGATCTAGTTTTATTTTACAAACAACCTTCCTCTCATATCAGTGTCATAGAGAATATGACTGAGTTAGCTGAAGGAGAGGGCAAGATATTCTCATCAACACTACAAATCACGATATTTTTACTTACTAGATATGCAGGTTCTGACTCTTACTTCATCTTACTTTTCTACTGTGATATAAATCTAAATTAGACCTAAAAGATACCACATGGACCACTGTTGTTGTGGTTATTATCCTAAGGCTTTGATTTGTCCAGCTTCGGAGTCTTCTAATTTCTGTTTCCCTAAAGAAGTATATCGGCAATTTATTTAACAATGTACTTAATCTATTTAATGTTAGGCAAACCAAGGATATATAATATCTTTTCCCATAGAAATCCTGACAAGCAGAGAAACCAATTTAAAAAAAGTTCACTTTTCACTATAAATAAATGTAATGTAATTGAAGGATGCTGTTATGAAAGTGACTGAAGTAGTGGATTGGGTGCCAAAACATAAAACCATTTGCTTTTCTGCACCTAGTTTCTATGAGTTGTACAATGATTTTATTCTAATTTGAAATGTCTTTGTAGCTATACAACATCATTTTGTTTTCAAGAAGTCCAAATAAATATTGGCTCTGACCACTCTGTTTTGCTTGTATCCCAAATCTGAAAAAAAGATATTTTTAACAGTTGACCAAATGAACAAGGTTGAAGTGTACTGTGCAAAATCAAGTCATGATCCAAGAACTGGACACTTTTTCAATAAAATCATAGGGATTTTTTCTTAATAACAACATTCTATAGTGCTTATCAAAGACAAGAATTTGAGAGCTAAAGGGTTTACCTTAATTAGAAAATAATTGTTTTACTCTTGATAAGCCACATGAGAGGTAGCTATAATGAACAGTAAACAGAAGGGGTTTTTGTTGTTTTCCTCGGAGAAATTATTTCTTCAGATTTCTACGTTTAATTGCCTTTTTTTTTTTTTTTACAATGATATTTATTACTTTAATAGTATGAAATGTTATTCTGATATTTTTGTATTTGATTGGAACAGTAGTTTGCCCTGCTCAGTTCCATTTTCATTCATTTACTCCTTCAGAGCTCAGTAGGTATGTTTTGTACCCAAATTAGTCTGCATGATGCATTACTTTAAGTTGTTTAAAACAGTCAGAAGCTTTAATTCAGTATTTGAGATCATCTAAAAGACTGATGAGACTTGACTTTTAATATTTATGCCACTGCATACATCTTTTCCTGCTTGCAGCTTTGACGTATTATCTATGCTTATTGCAGTTAGGTCTTCGAAATAAGTCATGCAAATACTTAATTAAAAAGAGAAAACAACACATATTGCATTAGACATGCATAATGAAAGCATATGCCAATATACTTTCTGTTCAAACAGCTGTGTTTATTCAAACAGCTTTCTTTCCATATTAAATAATAGAAAATGAAAGCTCCAGAGCAAATCATTTAGTCTGGGTACTGATCTACATTTGTTTTATCCAATTTAAAATTTATTGGAAAAGAACGCTTGAACTGTTGAAGCATTACCATATTATTTTCACACAGTAGTGCATGCAGCATTCATCATTTTAATGTGTAGTTTACTCCCTAAATCACTATGTAAATGCATAAAAACAAAAGGATTATTTACCTAGTTGAAACTTAAAATGAGTTATACTACAATGTTATTGTCTATTACTGTGCAATTTGGATGTTATTTAACAACAGCATTGCAAAATCCTATTTTTTTTTCTAAAAAAAAGGGAAATTTGAGTTGTTAAATGTTGTTTCGAAATTAGCTTTGATATTCCTAAAGTTTCAACTTATACTGAATGACAATGCAAACACACAAAAAAATATTTAAAGCTATGCTTGATATTAACAGAATCACCATACATTCCACCATAAGTAAGATAATTTGGAATACACTTAAATTACCTTAGATTATCTTAGATCAAAACTAGCCAAAAGAGCAGAATCAACGCTAATTTTTAGTTAATCTGATAAGCATTCCTGTCCAATGACCAATGAACTTAAGAGCTTCTATTGCTTGTACAAACACATATCAATGCTTTGTCTGTGAATATAGTTTCACACAGTCTTAAGACTTGGTTAAACATGACTGCTTTTAAACTAATAATTATCTCTTCTGCCATTTGCTTCTATGGCTATATGAAAAAAAGTGCATAGTATTAATTCTGTGTTGCTGTTTTACATAAGATGTTTTAAATACTGAAATGACATATGGATGTATTAGAACAAGTTCAGAGGGCCACAAAAATGATCAAGGGGCTAGAGCACCTCTCCGATGAAAACAGACTGATTGAGTTGGGTCATTCAGCCTGGAGTATAGAGGGCTCCAGGGAGACCTTATAGCAGCCTTCCTGTACCTAAAGGGGGCCTACAGGAGAGCTGGGGAGGGACTCTTTGTCATAGAGTGGAGTGACAGGACAAGGGGTAATGGCTTTAAACTAAAAAAAAAAAAAAAAAAAAAAAAAAAGAGAGATTTAGATTAGTTATAAGGAAGAAATTCTTCACCCAGAGGGTGGTGAGGCACTGGCACAGGTTGCCCAGAGAAGCTGCGGATGCCCCATCTCTGAAGGTGTTCAAGGCCAGGCTGGATGGAGCTTTGGGCAACCTGGTCTGGTGGGAGGTGTCCCTGCCGATGACAGGGTGATTGGAAATAGGTGATCTTTAAGGTCCTTTCAAATCCAAGCCATTCTATGATTCTGTGAATGTTATCAATTTACATTTTCCATGAAATATGACTTAAATGTTTTTCAGATCGCAGCTGATTTTGATGCATAAAATTTCAATTAAGAAAGGTTTATATTCCTATAATTGTTGCAATACTTATGTTTAAAATAATGAAAAAATAAATTTATAAATAAAATTTTGAATACATTTTTTGTATGCTGTTCTTTCAGGTATTCTTGCCATGGATTATTTTTAGGCCTTATCATACGCTTTCTTGTATCTCATCAGTTCCATTCCCACATTGAATATTCCCTGCTGTCACACAGAATATATTTCAGTGCAAGACAGACATTTAGATACATATTTGATAGATGTTACTGAGAGTCTTTTTCCAAAAAATAAAAATAAAAAATTATATGTATGTACATAATTGATTTTATAATACATTTAATGTATTATGATAGCGTCATAATAAAATCAGTCATAAAAGTTAGCATACAGATATATGTCAGGTGTAAACTTCAGACAGCAATTTATTATATTACTATGCTAATCTACATAATCTTCTTTGTAAAATATTTCAAGAGCTAAAAAGCTAGTCAAATGATTATACTATTCTGTTCATTGGGTCTATATGAACACTACGAATATCCATATGTAAGGGTTTATTCATATACCACAGTAATGCTTTCAAGCACATGAACCAATTCTTCTTATATAAAGAGTACTATGTGAAAATAAACAAGTGCAAACAAGAGCAGTGCCTTTAGTTAATGTCTCACACACAGTCACTTCTTGGATGTCTGGCAACTGCTATACCATTCATCTGTTCCTTCTCATTAATTTGTGACTTCCAAATTATTTCTGAAAATAAATGTGTAGAACCCTAATATTTATCAAAGCTATTTCTCCCCTGACCACCTGGCAGTTACTGACAGAAAACATTCTTTCCTCATTCTGAGGGTAAAATTTATTTATTTATTTATTTTTACAGAAGTAACATTTGTCAGCATTTCACCTTTAGAAACTGTTCCCTTATTGCCATTAGGCACAACAGAAAGGACATCATATTTCTATTAGTTTTTCCCCACTAAATATACTGTATCTTGAACCTACCTGCTATTATTCCAACTATACTCTCGATTTTTGTATGTATGGATTTTTATACTACATTTACTTCATTCTGACTGTGTAACTATGCCAATAGAAACAGTATGTTTCTTCCTTTGCTGTTATCACACGTATGGTCACAAAAATCTCTTCTCCCCTTTTTCAATTTTCTTTCCTTATGTTCCCAGATTAAGAAACAGGTGTATAGGAAATTCCCAGAATGTATGTCTAAGGATATCTCCTCATATCATCCTATGTGTCAAGAGAATAAGATTTCAAACGTAGTATGATCTCTTTGCAGAAGCAAAATAATTTAGTAACTGGATAGATGTGCCTTCTTTGTGCCATTCTCTGCTTTCCAGCATGAGACAGTCTCCCTTTTCAACTTCAGATCACTCGAGGGTCAGAGAATCAGAAATAAAGCTGATCTTGTTTATGCATTGCTAGATATCCAGTGGATGTCATTTGGACTGAAGTAAAACAAACACAACAGCTACACTGCAGAATGCATTGTCTAATAACCTGCAACCTGTAAAACATATTTAAAAACAGCAAAAGCCTTAAATCAGTCAAAACTAACTTAGATATGGCATTAAAATGCAGAGTGAGTTTGTCACAATACTCGATTGCAGAATAATCAAAAACACTATAAAAGTAGGTCCCCAAAATTTTAGTATTAATTATATATATATATATATATATGAAAATCACAAAAAGTATGTCTCATGTTTTCACCACTCATTCTTTCTCTCTACCTCTTTTTGACTTTTCTTTTCTGCAACTCCTTACACAATCCATACAGATACATAAACACTTGTTCATGTCAACACTACTTTACTTCAGCATATGGGGGAGCTAGCAGCTCCTGCAAACTAGAAAGTGTCACAAAGCAGACTGAAGGAGCTGTCATTCCAGAGTGACTGCACAGGCAAAAAGAGCAAAGTTCCATCAGTTAACAGACTGGAAAAAAAATAATTTGACACATCTAAGTAGTGTAATACAAAAATATTAATATGTCATTTTGTTCTGCTGACATAAATTATTAAAGAAAGAGATCAGGTACATCATGCAACCATAAATGTTCTGAATCAAAACAGAGTACTTATGAAAAAGTGCCTGATGTGGCTTTGGAAAAGTCTTTCAGAACACCTCATTTTCGAAGATATTTTTGGCAGATCTATTCCCACATAATGACGGTCATACAATTCACCCACCAACCTAGCTAAAGATGCCATGTCCACGTAACCAAGGTGAGGTAATTTGTCTCCACACTGAAACTCATTTTCAGTGACAACCTTTATACTTCTCTACAGACACAGAAGGCCTGCATGGACAATGGTAGTAGCTAAATACTGAGCCTGCTCACAAATAACATGCTTTAGCTACATTCCTTATAACAGAAACTATAGAAATAACTGAAGACTCACTGTAGATGTATTTCTAAGGAAAACAGAGTATAGAAAAAGACAGAACATAAATTGATTTCAAGCCAAGCCAAATGCTATGAATGGCTTTTTCCGGTTCATAAAATCCCTTATTGTCTTTCCATATTCATACTGAGTAAGCAAGGGGACAATCCATAATTATCTTAGCAGACTATACTGATGTTTCCACAGACTACAGCAGTTTGAACTTGAAACAGCATAGATTATAGAAAAGATGTCTAGTGAAATCAAGTAGTTAGTTGTAACTGCATTTATTTATTTATTTATTTATTTAATTGCAGTTTGCATGAGCTGTTTTTTCTCCTAATCTGCAGCAACTATCTTAAATTGTAAATCCAGTCATTAAAGAGGAAAAAGTATAATGTTTCATGTGAAAATATATATTTATACATGAATATGCCTTTTGGGAATGCATAAAGCAAATTTTATTGATATATGACAAGTTAATATTAATGCATGCAAAAAGCACAAACTACTACCTGACTAAAAGTAGAGAAAAGTAAGTCAATAAATAGGTAATTTCAAGTCTAATCCTTTTTCTGCTGTAACTTAGTCCAGAAGTTTAGTGACTTCTGACAAAAATCTGTCAAAAGTTCTAAAATTCTGAAAACATATTCAAGTTCTGAACAAATGTAAAATTTCCTGAGATAGAAGAAAAAAATATGGTTTACAAGTAATTACAACATTTGGCCCTCTAAAACAAAATGTAACATGAGCTCTAAGGATCCTGATTCAGCTACTACTCCCCTAAATTCCAGATTACTTATTTCCTGTGGTGGATCTGCATCTTTCTAGAGACAGCTATCAGCACTAGATGGCAACTGTGCATATTACAAGGTATCAATGATATAGAACACACAAAATCAGCAGAGTAAATGTGCTTTAATTCCTGAGCTCTCAATGCTTTCTGAAAAGCATTGTAGCTCGTGGTCTCTCTCTGAATGTTTCCAAGTTGCTCCCTGCAGAGTCTGAAGGCAAAACATAGGCTGATTGGTTCAGATCCCTGAAGAGATTATCTGGGAACTCCTCTGGGCCCTGAACTGTGAAATAGTCTATGTGGTAATGACATATTGAGATTGTGAACCCTGGGACATACGCTGTCTACATATTTCCACTTCATCCGAAGTCACCTCACACAGATGTGTTTCGAAACAATATTTTTACATCACAGTGAAAACAGATTGGTCTGGACATACTACTGTTAGTTGTCCTTAGAAGCACAAATGCCACCTCTGTCAGGAGGATTTGTATGTATAGACAGGTATCTGAGTTACTTTTGTAAATTCTAGGCAATATGTGTAGTCCTATTTATTTCAAGTAGAGTAAAAATTGACATAAATAGCAACATAATGTTAAATACCTGGTCTCCTTGCTAGAAACCTTTGCTAGGTAATTTTACATGTTATTAGCTAAAGCTTGAGATTGAGGCACACATTATTTACTGTTCTCTGTAGCTGTTTAAGCGTGGTATTAATAGGACCCCAAGGGCAAAAATTGTGAAGTTTTGGTGACATACTTTTAGGTATGTATGCTGATATGCCACCTGTAAGCTCACCCATCACACAATTTGTCTTCATTTAACTGGACAGGTAAAGGAGAAGAGAGCATGTATGACATAAATAACAAGTACGGCTCTTCCCCATAACATATAACTTCATCAAAGTTGCTGAAATACAAAACAAGACTTTGGCAGCTGAGGTTTTACAGGCAGTCAATTAAACTTGCAATAACTAAGTTAGAAAATTTACCTTATATTTATGACTGTAGCCCCACGTCCTATGGTCAAACTGAGAAACACATTGACCTTCAGCACTCCCTTTTACAAAGTAAAATATAAATAGTCACCTTATAAAAGAAATTGGTGCGTCCAACAGATCCAATTTTTCCTGTGTGGTTCACGAAACAAATGTTTCCTTCAGTAGCACCATAAAACTCACAGATCTTAATGGCACCAAATCTGTCTAAAAATTCTCTCCACACATCATTTCTTACTCCATTTCCAACTGCCAGTCGGACTTTATGATTTTTTTCTCCATCCTTCTGTTAAAAAAAAAAAAAAAAAGAAAAAAAAGAAAACTGAATATTTTGATAACTGCATTTGATGTTGTATATTTGGTGGGGAAAATGTACTTTCTTATATACGTCAAGTATAAACAGGGGAGCGAAAGGAAAAGGGGAAAGGGAAGGGGATGGGGAAGGGAAAATAAAAAGGAAAGGAGAAAAGGAAGAGGAAGGAAAAGGGGAAGAAAAAGGGCAAGGGCAAGAGGAAACAATAGGAAGTTAAAGAAAGCTGGCACAGCTAGCCTACAGCTACACGGCAGCACACTGCAAACCAAAAGCTATTGTTGAATAAGCAAAATATCACCTGAATAATGGCTACACTAATTTATACAAGTATTTCTATATTTTAAAAGGTATATCATCTCAGTTTCCACTCAGAGCAATTAGAAAGCTGGGAAAAATGCAGAAAGGGAGGCATTGTTTCTGACAAGTGATTAAAGTAATCAGAGATTAACAGTTACTTTCCTTTTGTCTTCAGATTGATTAAAAGACACAATCAGATTATACGTGCTTGTAATTTGTGTTCCTTCCCACACATTGCATATGAGTCATATTCTGTATTTTTTTTCAACATTAAGTGTTGCAAGGCTTTGTTCATTGTAACTTAGAATACAATATATCAGTGTATATAGAACAACTAGTCTTGCTGCTAAAGACTGAGGCAGAGAAGGCATTAAGTAACTTAACCCTTTCCTTATCTATTGTCACTACGTTTCCCCCCACATCCAATAAAGGATGGAGATTCTCATTAGTCTTTTTGATTGTTAGTTTGTTTAGGTATTTATAAAAACATTTTTTATTGTCTTTAACAGCAGTAGCCAGATTGAGCTCCATCTGGGCTTTGGCCCTTCTAATTTTCCCTCTCCACAAACTCACAACCTCTCTCAGTTGCTAACCATTTGTTTTTTACATCAACTAAATTATTTTACTTTTCTTTCTCCTCTCCTATTTCACTGCAGATGCAAAAGTCATTCCTAAATGCATAAGTACAAACTTCACTGACTTTCTGCTAAGTCATTATTAACAATTGTATTATGTCGTATTACACAGTACAATGAAATTATCCATGGACTTGACCTGCAATAGTGTCTAAAAATGACCTATAGATGTAATTTTTGGAGCAATTTTTTATTCCTCTTCAGATGCAGCATCATAAAACAACTCTGTAGATTTTCATATACCTGAAATAATAAGGTCTGTTCCACATTCAAAGATCATTACGCTGTCAAGAAACCATAAATACATTCACTTGTTTATAGGAAAGTGATTCAGTGCTACTTTGAATTACAGGAGGAAAGCCTTTTTCTTCCAGAAAATTGTCTACGATCTTTGTAATGTTCTAGAAAGCTCAACTTATTTTTTTTTTTTTTTTCAAAGTGGGATATTTTCTCTACAGTTTCATTGATAAACTGAAATTAACGTACCAGTAACTGAATTGCAGTTACTCCTCACTGACACTGCTGATATTCAAATGTTCTGCCTCTGCTAAGATATGAAAAATAGCATGAGATCCTTTGTTCCAAAATGAACAAAAGAGACAAAAATGCGTGTATATATACACACTAACTAAGCGGGTCATTCATCAGTCTGGGAACATTCTAATTCTCTAGAGTCCAAGTTGATAAACAGGTGAGTTTGCTTCTATATTTATATATCAGGTTAATAAAAATACTGATGGCAGTTTGCCGGAAAGACATAAACTAAGATGAGCTAGAAAACAATGATCTACACTGCTTTTTTTTTTTTTTTTTTTTTCCAAAATGACAAATAACATAATATATAAGGTCAGTTAGTTCAAATCTTTCATCTCCTCTTGTTGTTTTGGCTGTTTTAAGTTACTACAGCACAACATTTTTTCTCCAGTGCAAGACACAAAACAGAATCAGAATACCCCAAGTTCTTGGAAAGGACTCACAAGGATACTCGTCCAACTCCTGGCTCCACAAAGAACAACCTAAATATCAGAACATATATCTGAAAGCATTGTCCAAATGCTTCTTGAACTCTGGCAGACTTGGTGACATGACCACCTACCTGCAGAGCCTATTCAAGTGCCCAACCACCCTCTCAGTGAAGAATCTTTTCCCAGCATCCAAGCTGAACTTCCCCCAGTGCAGCTTCATGCTGTTCCTTCTGGTCTTGGTCAGCTTTCTACTGTGCTTCACACAGTCATAGGTTATGCTGTACTTGCAACAACATATGACTGCCTCACTTTAGCAAGTGTTCTCTTAAGGCACTGAGCCCTTTCACAAAAATACAAAGTATCTAAAGTCATCAAAAACTGATTGCAGAAGAAAAGCTTTCTTAAAAGACAGAATAATAATTCACTTATCGTTCACAGCTAAGGTAAATTTCCGATTAGATTGCATTGGTGCAACTGCAGTGTTTGTGATTGAGGCAGCTCCATCACAGTTGTACTCATCTGTTGATACAAGGCTACTTGAAGGGTATTGCCGGGCTTTCTGGAGAAAAAGCATTAAAACTGGCATACCTTTTGGTAGTCCTTCAACTACAAGAATGAAAACCATACATAATTTATCTTCCAGTAGATGTTTAATGAGTATGAAGATTATAAATGAGGGAAATTTTAAACAGTGTAATTCAATGTAGTTTTAAATGCAAGTAAATTCACAGAGCTAATTTTAACATTTTTATCTAGACTTTATGTATAACTACTATATGACATTAATTAGCTTTACATATAACTAACTTTCAGTGGAAATGAGCCACGGTAAATAAAATGGATTTAGCTATATTGACACAATTTTCATGATTCGATCTGTAAGTATTTATCATCTGTATTATTGTCCAGCTCATTGCCAGGCTCCAGATCTGATAGGAACAGATATATCCACTGGCACCATGGCAGAATACCTGTGCAGTAAATAAAATGCAATAAATAAGAGAAGGGAAGGAAAAGAGATGATAATTCCAACACATGTTAAAAGCACGGCTAAGCAATGCACCGAGTGTTCTATACATACGAAAATCAAAATAAACTAAATATGCAGGATCATATGCCAACAGCCTATGGCACCAAACAGTCATGTTTTGAATTCCTGCTGTATTCACATGGCATTTCATCAACTAGTTTCCCATCACTACAGAACCTAGAGGTATAGGACTAGGAGGGATTTCAAAGAGTCACTTAGTACATCTTTGATGGAAGATAAACTGTTATCCCTGTCAGCTGAACAAGCTGGAGCAAGTCAGCTTGCTACTGTGCAGCTGCTTGTATGTTGTAGTTGTCTGCATGAATATTCTTAGTCTACTGCAACAGTGGAGTACCTAGTTAACACCTCCTTCACTAAGACCTTAATTTCCTCATAATACCTCAGTTAGGAAGGGCTCAGCACCTTGCCCAGACTCGCAATCATAGATGGCTCAAACAATTTGTGTCCTCTTATAATTTGTTCATGTTTTGTGTTTCTGAGTGTGATTAATAGTTCTGTCTGGATTATTCCAAAGACAGTGTTTGTAATATGATTTTAGAATAACAGAATGTTAGAACACATTTTGAAGGGTTTAAAACTATTTATTTTCCTGCACTGTGATTTTCTTTCATTATTGAGTGATTTTGAAACAAAATGGGGACTCAGTCTCTACCTATCTATTTGTAACAGTAAAAGTGACTTTTTTTTTTCAATGTCTTTTTTAAGCATTAATAAGAGAGCACTGTTCATACCTCACACCTGGACTTTTATTCAGTGCATTCAGCCAAAATCTTTGAACCATATAGGAAATATTTGCATACATTATGAATCAGTTTTTGACACACTATTCCTCCATTCTGTGTGCTTGTTTCATTTGTATAGTAATTAATTGACAAGTCAAGATCTGCCTTATTATACTAAATACCACATAGCTGGGATTCTTCATCTGCCAGTCTTTTCTCCTTAAGTGTTCTTTGTAAACTATGTGGACTATTTGCTTGATTAAGTCACTGATTTAAAAAAAAAAAAAAAAAGTCTTTTCTTTTAAAGGGCCACCAACACTCCAACACTATATTAATCAGGTGTGGGAAGAACTCATGAGAACACATATAAAAACGTACTTAGCAGTTTCATTAAAGGAATCCAAAAAAAAAAAAAAAAAAAAAAAGAAGGTTCATCATCTTACTTTTACCACTTACACACTTACACAGCAGGAAAAGCTAAGTGGAGAGAAGCAAAGGCAACTTCAAGCAAAGAAGGTATGAAATGTTCCTTTATTGTGGCATTGATGAACCTAAAAGCAGTATCAGGGCCTGAAAAGTGCAAAAATCTGTTAAATATAAGATATGGACAGACCATACAGGATTTACATTCATGCATTTACAGGAATGCATATGACAGTACGTTCACCTGTTATCTGTTGACCCATTAGCCCTGTAAAAACGGGGGCATCAGGTAGTTTTTAGGGACACTAGGAAATGAGATATCTTATTGCCATTAAATTGACTAATGCAATATTTTTTTCAAGATATATGCTTCAATTCACCTTGCAGAAATACTTCATTATAAACATCAGCTAGATTTTTTGAGTAACACACATAGCCAAATTTAAAAACAAAAGTAAAGTAAAATATTACTTCTTTACATATGTCTTGAACAGATGCACTAAAAGAAGGGAAGGAAAATTTAGCAACAGCATACAACTTTCCAGCTCAGTTGTTTACTATTGCAGTATAGCTCACTCTCACCACACTTTCATTAATGAATCTCCTGAAGATCTAATAGCAATAGATTCTAGTAGTATTGATTCTTTATCTCTTCTAGTGGGAAATGTTTTCTTTAGCTGTACTTTTATTTCCTCAGAAAATATCTACCAATAAAATAAGTAACTTTTGTCTGTGTTTCACCCAGTAATACAAAGCAGATCATTATATTTTTAATGATTGCCCTAGGCACCCAAATGTCAAAACAAATTACACAAAACTTTCCAGAGGTCAGTTCAGAGAAT
>NC_048926.1:49860932-49920302 GCF_011077185.1 Oxyura jamaicensis
ATATATATATATATATATATATATATTTCACTCTGAAGCATTCTGTGATTATGAGCTTCACATTGCAAAACTATGAACGTGATTTCAAGGCTCCACTATCAGGACCTCAGAAATGGTGTGGCCAGCATGACTAGAGAAGTCATTACCCCATTGTACACTGCACTGATGAGACCACACTTCACATACTGAACAATTCTATTTCAATTTTGTGGCCCTCACCAGAAGAGGATACTGAGTTGCTAGAACACATTTAGAAAAGTGCAATGGAACTGGTGAAAGGACTAGAAAACAAGATGTATGAGGAGTAGCTAGGGAAAATCCCTGTTCCTAGTGGAAACTCCTACTGAGGATGTTTCCTCTGTAGAAAATGGGGCTGTAAGACCTCATTGCCCTCTACAACTACCTGAGCAAAGGCTGTAGGAAGGAGGGTGTCCACTCCACATGTTAATGACAAGACAAAGAACAATTTCTAGTACCGAACGTAAATTGAACAAAAGTGTGCCTGTTGACTCATTTTTCCTTCTCTACCTTACTCAGTCAAATTTTCTTCCTTCAAAGAAACCTGTTTCCAGGTGGGACACACTGTTATCCAACATACCTGACCTTATACCCCTTCCCACAGCACCTGAGTCAACAGCAGGGAAATGTGTTCACTCCACTGATGCCAGCAGTATAAACTTCCCTGTTTTCTCCTTTTAAATTGCTATTGTTCTAATGCAGAAGAGTTTTAATAAAATAAATCCTTAAGCATCTTTTCTAAAGTCACTTCAGAGCTTAATCCTATCCAAAGAAAACCTTGGCCAAACTGGTTCTGGTAAAGAGATTAGCTTGCTTCAGCTTGACAAAATTAACTTTGAAAGCTGATATACACAATCTTACATGTTTGAGGTAACTCCAAGCAAACAGGAAATGCTACTGATGCCAAAGGATAACACCAGCTCAATACCAAATGGAGATAAAACAGGATTGATACTTAAGAAGATTTTGAAGCAATGATTTATTGAACTGTGAAACAGACTTTGAATACAAGTAGAGGTGAACTCCAGCTTTAATAGAGATCTTACTAAGTTCATGCAAAGGTTTGTATATCAAATAATTAATGTCATAATACCTGACAGGTTGTGACAGTTGGAAACAGGACATAATGATCAAGAACACTGATTTCTTACCTATATTTGTAAACAATTTCAGGATTCAGGACACCCTTACAGAAAAGCATGAAAGAGATGCTACATTTCCACTCCTATCTTTCCAAAATCTTCATGACTTGTTATATGTAACTCCTTACTTCAAATTAGAAATAATTTTTGTTGAAACCCCCTAGGAAAAACATGTCCACAGATTAGTAGGATCTAAGGCCTTTGTCTAAAGAGGAAATAGGTAGCTACACTGAGCTGTACTTTCTTCTCATATTTTTTAGAGCACTGTAACTAGAGATTTTGAGCAATGTCAGCCAGCAAGACTAAGTTATTCATTTGCTGAATGCCTTTAGAAGCCATTTTAGAGCAGGATCCATTTTCTAGCTACTGACAGCTAGTAACCATTGGTACTGGCTGTTGTACTTTCATTATGATCAAAAGAGAGCAGATGTTTAGAGGTGGGCAGGCACGAGGATTACTCACTTATTTCGGAGCCCAGAAAAAGCTAAAAGCATCACACAGTCTATGACCTTTGTGCTTGCACTTAGAGGAAAAAAAGGACTTCCTTTTCTAATGAGTGGTCTTTCCAGTAAACAAGTTACTAAAACAAATTTGATGTAGAACAGGTTTCAGAAGAATTCCACTGTAAGAAGTTTTCAAGAGCTGTTGCAGATGTTAATGAGAGGCAGAAAAATCAAACAAGACAGAACCCATAAGGGAAGCTAACCTAAAAGTCCAGATGCTACCACAAAGACTTGACAAATGTTCATTTCAAAATCTATGAAATAAGAAGCATCAGAGAACTGTGGCCTCCAACTGTAAAAACACACCATTTATTTCAAATTTAGTATTAAAGAAAAAAATGAAGCAGTTAATAGAATTGCTATGGTTTTAATATATGCTTGTTATAAGGGCTTTAGAGTATTTGAACCTTGAGAACATTGTCTACATAGTATCTTCACAGAAGTTTAGAACTTGTATTAGCCAGACCTTTTTCATGCTGACAGTATATATACCACTTTTAAGCTGATGAAACTTAACAGGAGATAATAACTTGGAAAATTATTTCACTAGCTTGAAAAATAATGATGGATTGTACAACATACTTAGAATCCTTCCATTTACATGTGTGAACATGTTTCTTTTCCAGTTCAAACATGAGAAATAGTTACTACTTTTAAAGTACAATCTAACTAGATATCAAATTCATTCATTTTATTATTTATTTATTTTTCCTTGAGAAGGACTATTAGATTTCTCTTTAGTCAGAGAGGAAAAACAAAAAATAGCCTCACAGAGCAAAGAGTTTAGATATGCCAGCTCTTGGAAAGTACTCACATAAATTAACAAATAGAATGCCTATTTAACGATGGTATAACTGTCTTTATTTGCAAAACTCCTTAACTTTCTGATGGTTTTGGAAGGACTTAAAAAAGAAAGACTTTGTTTAGAAATGAAGTACATGAATATATCATTGTTGCTCTAAGACACTGAAATGGATAAAATGAATAAAACAAAATGCCATACTCAACTGTACAGAGAACAGTTTCTAAAGGACAGAAAAGAGGAACAATTAATATCTGAGTGTGCAAACACAGCAAAAGTTGGAAAGTGTTAAAGAGAAGGGGGATGTCTTTGGGGAAATCATGTTGGCCTACAACGAAGAAAAAAAAAACTGTTTAAAAAGATGTTCTGATGTTTCAAATGTTCTGATTTTCTTTGTAGTCTTTAATTTTTCTCTGTCCACAGCCACTTGTGATTACTAGGACATCAGTCATGCCCTCTTTAACACAAATATATTTTCTTTGCTGAGGCATGCATGGATAGGGATGGAGGACATATAAGCCTAACTCTACATTAGTTAAATATAATCCTGAAAATTTTCAAGAGGAAAAAAAGTCCATTGTCTTCTTTGCACTCTCCTAATCATTTTGTTAAATTAAAAGAACATATTACTCCTTATGCTTAATACAATATAGGTACTCTCCAGCAGTTATCTATTTTTATGTATTATTCAAAATAAAAGACGTTTATGATCATAATTTACTATTTAAAAACATTTATTAAAATGTTTTATCAGGTAAGGTAATCTACAATGAAAGATTTAACATGCATTATTGAAACACAGTAGGATAACTTGCAGCTTATAAATGGATGGAACAACAGTTACCAGCATTAGCAAGATGAATTTTAATTTATATGGGACTATGAATGCTCATTTCATATTTATTTTGACACATTGAGCACAAGCACTTGAAGACAGAAAGTCAATTGGGCTTGCTATGCAACAGGTTATATGCTCGATCCATTCTGGCTATATTATTCTATATTATATTTTGAATTAATTCCAACAAATTTTAGACATTTAATTTAACCTAAATATTTTGGATTCTCTCAACCAATGGGTAGCTCTAGGAACATACCACAAAAAAAGCCAGACCAAGAGTTAATTCAATTAATCTGAGTCAGCTGTACATGGTTTTCATAACAGGTTCAGCATACTTTTGATACAGTATTTGATATCCTGTAGATAGAACATCACACTGCTGACTGACAAGGGATAAAAATATTCTCCAGTTATGGCTTACAGTTTCAGGGAGGAATGTCATTTTAACAAAACTTGCTTTGTTGTCTGGAATACCTTTTTAACTGGAACAAAGGCATCTTTCTTTTGACCTGCTGATCATACCAAACCACTTTGAAATTATAAAAATATGGTCCATATGGTCTAAATATAAGCAAATCCCACAAGTCAAAGCAGTGTTAAAACATGACCTACAAAATTTAGACTTCTCATACACTTATATTCCAAGAAGCAGAGTTTTGAAAATTCTAAATTGCATTTAAAAGTAATAAAGGTTTTCTGACATCAGTTAGTGAAATTTTAACAATATTTCTTCACCAAATGACTTTGATTCACTTGTTAATATCTGAATCTTTTCCCTTAATACTTTATTTTTTTTTACTTTTTTACTTTTTTTTTTTTTTCAGTTTACAGACCACCAAATACTTGAGGAACCTCACATAAGATGAAGGGCCGAGAAACAAGCTTGGTATTGTACAATATAGTACTTCTCTCTTAACATAACCACAGTAAGAACAACAAATGTACAAGTAACTTACAGATAGCCATCATCTTGGTTCTACTTACTGCTGGTTGCCTGCAAAGGTAACGGCAAAGTTCTCCAATGTACTGGATGACAGTCACATTGTACTTTTTGCAGTCATTCCAGAACTGACTAGCTGAGAACTTCTTTCTTAAGACACAGGTTGCCCCTTTATGGAAACAGTAAAATGGGAAATGAAGCATTTCTCTATGTGGCAGTTTAGCTATCTGTATTTGTATTTAGCAGTCTTTTTAAGTTCACCAAAATACATTTAATTCTATACCAGAGTACAATACTTAGGCTGTACACACACTAATGTGTTATACACACTGTCAAAATAAATGTCTCTAAGTTCCTTTTTACCCAAATAAAAAGAACACCTTTAGTACAAGTAACTGTAATAATTCTTCTCTAATACCACCAAGATATTCAGTAAAAGAGATCCCTTGCTATTACAACACTCTTTCACATCCCCCAAAATTCAGAAACATAAAGTTATTCAGAAAAGTATACTTGTTAATTTGCAGTTTCCCTAATGGCAGTGAGCCTATATGTGTTTTAATATATTTTTATAATAATTAATATTCTGTTAAAAATACAATTAAATTAAATGAGTCCTACCTAATTCGATGCATCCACCGATGCCAAGGAGAGATGCTGCACTGTGATAAAGAGGCAGGGTAATATAAATGATGTCTTCTGCAGTAGCACCAAAAGCCCACAGTCCAGCAGCTCCTTTAAGAACCTGCATGTGACTGATAACTGCGGCCTTTGGAAGACCTGTCATGAAAATAAAAAATTTGCATAAGGCCCCCCGTCAAGAGAAGCCTTTTTATTATTATTTTTTTTCCTCCACAGTCTCTATAACTGTAACAGAATCAATACCAAATAGAAACAATGTTTCAGACAACTATTTAGTTAAATAGACAACTGGATGTTTAAAACAGTATTGTGTGTTTGTTTCTGTACACATAAACATGCAAGAGCCAGTTTGTAATCTCATGTGTTAGTTATTTATTCTGATGTCAATTATACAAATAGGAAGAAACATGAAGAAACTCCACAGCTAACACACTATCAAATTACACAGAACCAAAAAAAAGGGTTGAAAACATTATCCATATGTACTTCTTTTAACATATAGCAACATCTTTCAAGCAGCAGCCAAAGTGACTGGAACATAGTTAAGAGCTAAGTATACGATCTGTATCAGGCAGACCAAGTAGTGGATGCTTATCTAAAAGCATGTTCATCTAAGTCTATCTGGTCTTTTAGAACACTGTGAAGACTATGTAGAATTTAACACAATCCAGCAAAAGGTGTTAAGAGCCCATTCAAATCATATTCTTCTGTATGAGATTCTTCAGAATTTCTGTTCAGGAACACAAGACTCACACAGGAGTTCATTGGGCTTCTACTCTGGTACTTACTATTTTGAATGCATATTTTAATGTGTTCTTGTTTGATATGTGTTCTTACATTCATTCAGAAGCTTCAGATTTAGTCCTGTTGATGAACAGTGTGAACTATTAAAATTTCAAAAAAGTATAATGGATCAGGAAGTTATATCACCTATTCTAATAAAGCTACTCTGAGGATTCACTGAAGCTGTTAACTGGAAGTATAATCTCTGGAGATTCTAGCTATACTTCTAACCAACTCCAAAACTCACACTGAAGAGAAACACTGAAGAGAAAATGCATTAAGCCTATGCTGTCAATGAACTGCTTATAACAAGAAGGAATTCCACTGGAAAAGGTTGCTCAGAGTGGCTCTGGTGTCTCCCTCCTTGAAGATCTTCAAAAGCTGTCTGGACATGGTCCTGGACAATCTGCTCTGGGTGTCCCTGCTTGAGCAGGGGGGGAACAGGAGGTTCGAACCTCCAAAGACCCCTTACTACCTCAACTATTCCATGATTTTGTGACGCTGGAGAGTCTTGAGTTTTTTTCTTCTGCCCTATATTTTCCCTAGGGGGTTTCAACACAAAGAGCTGACTACAGACCATGTAAGGTATCACTTTCTTTCAAATAAGTTTATCCACCATTAATTTTATACTAAACACTATGCTCTTGCATTATCAAAAATGTGAAAACGCTGAATTACTTTAGACTAGAACTAGTTATCCAACACTTCTCAAGCTGAGTGAATCTTATTCTTCTAATTACATAGTATGAAAAAAAAAAAAAGGAAATGTAAATAAATGTAATATATATAAGCATTCAGTTATATCAGTAGTATTTCAAACACACTTGACATCTGGACAATATTAATAGCTTTATATATATATATTATTCTAGACCATCAGTTTTAGTTTCTAAATTTTCCCGAGAATTAGGAGCAAATGAATTAAACAATTATTTATATTGAGAAAACAAGACATAACATGAATCTTCACTTTAATCCTTCTTGTGGCTAAAATTGTAGTGTTCAGCTGAACGAGAATGCCAATCCGCTTAACAACATCATGCTGCTTTTCATGTCACTGATCAGGTTTTGTTTGTTTGTTTTAAGCCTTAGCTTCTTAGCTGCTGGAGGACTGGTAATAAATTCAGCCATCTGCTTCTAAAGGCTAGTAACTTAATCCTATTTTCTGTCACTACAGTGACCCGCATAGAAATTAACTCAATGAAGAAAAAATAAATGTCAGTTTGCTAGTTTTAAGATTGTTTTTTAATATTCTGGTTACAATGTTAGCTATGTTAACTGTACTGTGGCATGTGATCACAAAGTAGTACTTATTACTGTTGTAAACCCATAGAATAAGCAAAACATTTTATAAACACCTCAAGAGTTAAGTAATAAGAGGTGGTAAAGCTCATCTCATAGTATTTGTACAACCTGACAAATAATAATTAAAAAAAAGCACATAAAATAATGAATATAAACAGTCAACTATAAGAAGCATGCTTATTTCCTACCAAAATGACATGAAATACGATATTCAATTATGAAAAGATTAACAAACAGACTAGAGTGTCAGAAAATCAGGTTTCTAGATGAATGCTTTAGGAAATATTGCCTCTTTATCAGACCAGTACCTGTTGTTCCTGAAGTAAATATATATAAAACAGATGACTTGAGGTTATTGGCAGAACGTCGATTAACCGGAACAGGGTCTTCAGAAACAGCCTCCATCTTGTCTAAAAGAGTATGCACACTTGGAAAAGTGGAGTCTTTGGTCATTATCCAAACACTAATGTCCTTTTGGAGATTAGGAAGAATTTCTTCTAGCGTCCCAAGCAAATCTTAAAAATTAACATAAAATAATGTTACTTACATTATATCTTCACAAAACTAAATGCAAGTAAGGCATGTTTCCTCCAGAGGTTTTAATTTCCATAATAGAGAGAACAATTATATTTACCTCTATGAATGTAAATAAATAACACAGTAAAATAATCATGAGCTGGAATGAATATTCATTGTAAACTGGACATAGGGTAGTAAAAGTACTGCTGACTCTCTGACTCCATAAAGTATAATTGTCATCTAGGCAAAACGCTGAGCCTTGATTACTAGTTCCTGCTTCCCACTGCATTTTGGGTAACCCTTTGTTATTGCTAAAATCAGAATGAAGTGTTGTTAAGCTTCAAATTAAAGACGAAGAAATCTGTTAAAGATGCAGTGTAAATATATACACAGCCAGCAATACAATTCAGGTTTCCTTGGATGCCATCAACAGCAATTGTTCATCAAGCTGTGATGCTTTTTTCGTTACCACAGAAGTGACTGACTTGAAAAAAAATAAATATATAAAATCACTGCATCATGTGTATGGACACCTCAATTTCAGTGAATAAAAGTATGATACAGACCTGTGGCTTATTCATACATTTCTGAAAAATCATGTGACTCTTTCTGTGATTGTTTCAAATATCAGCATTTTTATCTGAATGGAATTTTAGGTGTATCAAACAATTTTATTTTCTTATAACCATTCATTCACTAAAAGGAATCAATTCCATTAGTTTTTACCTGAATATAAATACAAACTCACTGTTATAAAATAAGAACAGTAGTGTAAATAAGATCTATTTTGTTCATTTAAGCAGAAAAGAAACAGAGACAGAAAACTAGAAAACTAGTGGCCAGTTCCTAAGAAATGCATTTGGTATTTATCTTTTTAAGCATTTTCACAATGTGTCACTTTCACAGAATACTGGACAGGCTTTAAAATACTAATCCAGCAAAATTCCCAAGAGTAGAAATAGTCATATTGCTTTCAATAGAATCATTCATATACTTAAAGAAACATTTACACTTAAGTGCTTTGCTGGATCTCAGCCTAAGCAATTAATCTTGTAAATATCCCTGTGGGTATAAATGTATGTTATTATCTCATTTTTTATAAATGAATAAACAAACTAAGTTGAAATGACTCATCCAGAACCTCATAATGAGGCTCTGCAAGAGACAGCATTTGAACTCCTAATGTCAACCCCAAGCTCATTTTGAAAATATTAAATATGGGTATCGTTAATAGAACTCACTTGCATATATAGTGCACCATATTAATGCAAGATTTTTAATACTTCAGAAAAATTTTTGCTAGTGACAGACTGCTGTATATGTTTTAGTGAATGACATATTAATCTCTGTCACCATAACAGAGATATATCGTACTGTAAGACATATGTATGTCTTACAAGCCTGAATCCAGAGGATAAGTTCTGTGTATTTTGTGAACGTTTAGAAAACATTCTGACAGAGTGTGACATAAAAATTTTGGTGTCATTACTTCTTTACCCTGCAGAATGATTTCAGGAAGAAAAGACCTAAATAATTACAAAAATCTAAAAGATAGCCTCTTGTTTGAATCACCAGAGTATAGTCCGCTTTCACTTACTACACATAGCCATAGAACAAATAAAGTGAATGGAAAGGCATGTTAAGGACAATAATGTCAACTGCAAGAAACCTGATGCACTGAAAATCCAGGTTCACTCATCAGTAATTCTGCTTTGCTGTCACATTGTACAATTAGGGCATGTTTTTCTAGTCATAAGTATTAAAATATAACAATAATATTTCTCTTGAAAAAGAGCTGTTAATAAACCAATCATGACAGAATAACTATATACTAAGTAGCTTCTAATTGGGATTTTTGTCTTCCTCTTAAATATCTTGTAAATATACTAATAGTTTGTGTAGGTACAAGTTAGGCTGACAATCTAGCAAGAGAAACATAGGTGTTTGAAGTTGCTGGAGCTCAGTTTCTCTTCTCAGAACTAGTAAAAGTATATAACATCCTCTGCCACTCTTTGTTGATGCATTGGCACTAACTACAGTGCCATCAAAGATGGTAAGGATTGTTAAGGATCGTTAATTATTAATGCCAAAGATTTTGTGGTTTCTCCAACTTACAGCAATAATACATGCCAGACTCAGATGGCTGTCCTGTGTAAAGATCTTACCAAATAATCAGCATGATGTACAAATATTGAGGAAAAAAATGTGTAAATGAAAGTTTATATATTGTTGAATTACAAACTACTTGCTTGCAAAAGGCCTGAAAAAAATAAACAAAAAAAAAAAAAAATCACCTTTTAAGTACTGCAGATACCAAAGGGGTCATTACTGAATTTCCATATTTTCCAGAGCTAGATTCTTTACTCCTTGCATTGCCTTAAATTATTTTGCCTTCCATGTTTTTTTAAAGTGATAAAGATGAAGGTGTAATACTGTCCAGCTGTTGTTTTCTCTACAGTAGACATTTTTGTTCAGAACTGCACAACAGAAATATTTGTGAATTACTTCATACTTCTTTAGTATTCAGAAACGCTAGATAAGATGTACACCCACTTCTCTAAGTGTTTGAGTAACATGAACTGCAAGTTTATCCAAAAGAAGAAATCTTTCTTCTATTTCATTTTTTCCTATTTTTATTTCTTTCTTTGAAGGAAGGAAAATAGCAACTACTGATTTCAATTGTACAAGCATAATCAGTTAAGGTTCAAGAATGACAGGAGGAAATAACTCCCTTTTTAGTAGATTGAAACATTTTTACGCTAAATAATTAAGATCAATCTTCAAATTAAGCATGCATACTGTTTATTATTTCTCTAAACACGCACTCATAATATAAACTAAGGCTTTTTTGTTGTTGTTGTTGTACAAGGCCTTACTATTCTTTTTTCTAACTGCTATTGAACACTTGTTCTGTGAGTAAACTGTACAACAGATTTTTTCTTTTGTGCTAAGGAATCTAGTACTCAGAACAATATGTGAATAGTTTGTCATAATATGTTATCTTGAAAGAAGTTTCTAGCTAGATAGCAGAGAACAATAAATCATTTCCCAGAGAAGAAAGAGTAATTTAAAACAGCTGTTTTCAAAGTGCCAGATACTTACAATTACTTCTGGAGCAGGCATGAGCATGGGGTGTTCAAAGATAACTCAGTTGTACTAATATATTTCCAAATAATAATTCTGATGATAGTCAACTGATCTGTTGTTCCATGAACAAAAAAATTCTGTGCCAGATGTTGTGTAAAGCTCATTGGTCTTTACAAATAATCTTGTCCATGTGTCAGGAATAAATAGCCCTCCTGGAGGAACTACACTTCAATTATTTTTAGAGGTACCTGGTACCTCTATATGGTTTACTCAACCATATAGTAAAGCAGTAATAGTAAATCAGTTTAGCTATTTAAACTTGTGATTTCTCTCAAGTACTTGTTGACTCTTTAAACTATGAAATTATACTCAGGTTTTAGTTTATTTGTTTTGGAGGACATGAATATTTATCTAACGTTTGGCAATGTAGTCAGAAGTTCTGTGTGAGCTATTTACATAGGTTATATGTGAATATTCCTCATTTGCTATTTGGCTTCCACTGAAAAATAAAACTATTATTTTGTCAAAATTAATATGCTTCTCCAAACATTTTCCCTCTTGCTTTTATAGAAACTTATAGTTTAAAATAACGTTTTTGAAACTGTGTTACGTTAAATTCACATGAATACATAAGCAAGTTACATCTTTTGAGAAAACAAGTAGAATATATTTTGGTTTTAAATTACTGTCTTAGGCTTCAAGTTGCACTATGGGTTTGTTATATTAATTTTTAGCAAAGAAACAATGTGGCCTATTGGCAAACAGACAAGTCCTACACTGATGAAAGGAATAAATCATGTTATGAGATCTAGTTGTACTGAACAAAATGTTACTCAGAGAGCAAGCTGTATGAAATGGTTCTTAAACAGATTTGATGTGCACCCTGGATGATACGCTCCATAAGCCATGGCAAGTCCAAACTCTTTCCCACACTGCCGGGCATCAGAAACTTTAGTTACCTGTGCCTAATCCCTAAAAGACTCCTTACACCCAGGGTCTATTCTCAGTAAGCAATAACAACAGAAATCTCATTTCAGTTGTGGATCAGCATTGGTGCTGGAATCTTGTACTGTCACTGAAGGCAGTAAAGGCAGTACAGCAGAAACCAGCTTGGGAATCACAGAAGGCACTGTTTTCTCATCAAACACTGTCTTAAAGACACAGACTGAAAGAAAACAAGTGATCAAAAAGATACAGTGTCAAATGGAGTAGGCAAGAGTGTCTTCTGCAGGTCTTCTATGATTTCCTTTGTCTAGATGTTTAGGTTTTCCAAACTTAAGAAAAGATGAAGGTTTTGACAAAATCTATTCCTTTTTTACCCAATGACTAATATATGAAAGATACACTACTATTTGTATATACCACATGATCATAATTCACAAATACCAAGAATATTTTCCTAAATACACTTCTCCAGGATGTAGACACACATCTGTCTGAACTTTACACCTGTCAGCAATAAACCCTGGTTCTGAGCTCAAATGACAAAAAGTTCAGATTACATTCACCAGCAGCAGAAAGCCTAAAGTCTACAGAATCCTGGTCAAGAAAATGCTATACTTTGCACAGCTGTGAGAATGGCAGAATCACAGAATGGATTAGGTTGTAAAGGAACAACTGTTGGAGGTCATCTTGGTCCGAAACAGTCACGGTTTTGCCTAAACACAGTCACCAAGAGCAAGCTGCCCATGCGTATCCACACAGCATGTATTCTGAATGTACTCTGAACAGCCTTCACTATCAGGACTGTTGTAAACCAATCTTCTGGAGCTTAGTAATGCAATCCTTTCAAAGCTGAATCCTTGAATCAGAAGTCACGATGGCAATCAGGGATGTCCTACTAAGATCTGAACTATTCTGTTTATATCATACTATAAATGCACTAACAAATTCCATTTGTACCTTTATACTGCGTCACTAGATATGAATGTATTACTTCTACACAGCTTTTATCCTAAAGGTAAAATGTAGTTCCTTGGTCAAGTAAGACTCCAATGAACAGAAATGGTCCCTAGAAAGGCCATAGGGCCTTAAAAGGTAACACTGAACAGTATTTTACTCCTCTCTTTATCCCAGCATTTTTTTTTAAAGGAATAAGGGCATCAGAGTCCGGTAATAGATGTAGTACAGATAAGCACCTTATAAACAGGTCAGATTCCTGCTAAACTAATACCAGCAGTCTTACAGAGAGAAGGCATACAGCTTCCCTTTTCTCCTTCACAAGTTCCTGATTTGCTTGCATGTTAGTTAACTTGTTATCCTATTAAAAATTCAGCCCTTTACAGATAACCATTTCATGCCAGAAACCAACTCAAGGAGAAATTCTGGAGCTTGTATAACATATCAGAGGCTGAAGAATCAAAGTTTCAGTTGCAGAGAGGTTGTAGAATATCTAAGTCAAAACCAGATCCCAAAATTTAAGTATTACTAGAATACTCCAATCTGCAGTTAGAAAAAGCATTCAAAATGTCAGAGAATTGTCAGAACTGAATAAGACCTGACTGCAAGTGCTGAAGGAAAGAATACTATACTAATTGAACTGTGTTACCAAATCACATCCTCTGAAAAATATGCAGACAGAAAAGACAACTGAAGGGTACAAAGGTTGTTTGTTGAGGGTACAAAGCATGCATACAGTTGAAAATCAGAATTTCCTCCATCCAGAAAGAATACCTTTATAAATGAATGTCTAATAATAATAAAAATAATAAATAAATAATAAATAAATAAAATCCTTATTTGCCAGACATTATCCTAACTATGACAATGATAAATATTGGACCACTGGTTGAATGTTTTTAGTGTGTATTTTTTGCTAAAGAATGTCTAATTTAGTGGAAAAAAAGTGCTACAAGAGCAAAGCGCACCAAGAAAGCTCAGGTCATGCCTACTATTAGGGCAGAATCCCTTGAAACACAATCACCGGATGAAAAGATGTTAATACATCTCCAATAATGTATCCAATTGACTGTGTAACCTCAGTGTTAAATACTGCCCTGCAATTTTTACAAACATTGGGGGGAAGTGTTATGTGCAATAAAGATGTATAATCCTGTGCTTTTGTTTCAAATAATGTGAGTTAGTCCTCACAGCCACTAAACAGCAGATGAGCCTTCAACTGCAAAACTCAGACCCCTTTGGAGCAGCTCCTTTATTATGTGACATGGCCAACAAACAAGGACAAAACAGAATTTCCAGTTCTTTCACAGAGACGGACAAAAAGAGCCTCCAAATCCTGAAGAATACTGTGATGCCTTGTAAACTCGAGGAACTGAGGATCTTAATGCACAGACTGAAACCCACGAATAAGGTTCACCAACACATAAAAGACCAACTCGGATACTAGCTTGTTGGTACTACTTTTTCACTTGAAGCTTTTCCCGTTAGCTGAGATGGCCAGACTCTTAAAACAAGTTAGTTCAACACAGTCACTACAACTAGAAACTACTAATATCAAATTAACAGTGGAGCAACATGGATCCCGTTCCTGATTTGCATATGCTTTTCTCATTCATTATTTAACCTCTCATTATAATAAAGATGACCTCCAGATACAAGTTTTGATCCAAAGTTCTCTTCAACCACAGCTGATGATCAAGAATTGCCTTAACATTAATTTGATTCCTCAATCGCACTCAAAAGCGCATATTCAAAGAGGGTGTTATTTTTTTAATTAAGAAGGCAAAATTAAAAACTGAGCGCTCAGAAACATTTTTATCATTTGCTTTGGGATTACATTAAAATTGGCTCATTTTAATTACCAAGCACTCTATTATTCTTAAACCACCATGACATAAATAACTGGAATTACATAATTTGATTTGAAAAATATGCAAGGGAAAAATATTAAACTAAATTGTTAAAGCATATTTTTTGCAGCAGCTGCACAGAGCAGACAGAAGGAAATTCCACCAGTTAGGAGTCACTGATGCAAAACTCCACAAACTTTGTAACAGGAAAAGAAGCTGTGAACTAGAAATAAGGCATACTACACTTGAAATAGTAATTTTAGAGAGAGTGGACAACACTCAAATTTTGAAATATATTCCTTCAACCAAAAATTCAAGGTACTGTGTGATCTTTTTAGCAACTGTAGGTTCACTTGCAATTTATCATAAATGCTGAGGTGCTAAGCAGCCTAACTTTAGGTTTTATATCTCTGGCTTTGGTTTATACATCTATCTAACTGAAGCTCAATTGCAATACACAATATACAATGCACAATATATCTACGTAAAGATTTTAAGTTATTTTGAAGCATGTAATAAATAACATAGTACACTGGAAACTTACATAAAACATTGTTATCACCTATTCAAACACGGCAGTTTCTGCTACAGTCTGATGCCAACACTAAGTTGGTTATTGCAAATCTATCTTCTGCATCTATAAAACTCCCAATTTTAAACCTTGGAAAACAAGTATACCTTTGTGTATAGTGGTACAGCAGAATACGTATAGTGTGTAGCTTTGGCCTTCTAGATTATAGAGGATTTGATCACTACAATTATGGAACAGAAAAAAAAAAAGTCATGACTTGGATAAGATAAAATTAACTATTTAAAAATTAATTGAAATTTATTCTTAATAGCTCTTTTTAACCTTTTCTGATACACATTTGGCCACTCTTGAAGTAATTAAACACTTGGACAGGCTACACTTAGATGTTGCAAACTTCTCTGTAATGTATGCTTTTAAGAATAGGTTTAAACAATGTCCCCAAAGCATGGATATACTTGACTCTAACTGGCTTAAGCTCTATGCTCTCTTGAAGTCCCTTCTCATCCTAGATCTCTTTCTTTCTGTGAACATCTGAAAATTTGGTTTTCAGTGTAGAAGCTGAAGACATATATGCAGGGGAGATGTAATATTTAAAGCTTTGGATGTACAAAGCAACGGTATACTCTACCTGCTCCCACAATCAGTATCTTGGGCTCACAGCTACTGAGACAGTGTAGGAGAGATCTGGAGCGGATATTGAAGTTGAGGAAAGCCACCACACAGCCCAGCTTGGCAAGTCCAAACCACACATGGATGAAGTCAGGCTCGTTACCCATCAGCAAGGCCACCGTGTCACCCTTTTTCAGAGCACCGTGGTGAAGGAAGACCTGTGCTACCCTGTTACTCCGCCTGTCCACATCCTGGTAGGTGTGCACCTTCCCTTCGTAGATGAGGAACGGCTTGTGGGGCTGCTCCTCAGCCAGCTTCACAAACTTGTCCAGGACGGTGACAATCTTCCCTCGCAGCCTGTAGATCTCCACTTTCAGCCCATGCATCAGTACTTTCAGCAAGTATCTCAGATCAGCCCAGAAGTAGGGGAAGAGGAGTTTCTGGATGAGGTGTAAGGAGGCAATCCCGGCGGCAACGCCCGGAACCCAGGAGGGCAGCATTGGGAATGGAGAAAGGCTGTCCCAGACACGCATGTCCCCACAACGGCTCGACGCACGGAGTCGGCAGGCAGGGAGCCGCCTGGCAGGGTGCGGAGCCTGACAGGAGACCCCAAAGGGGTCGAGGCTTTCCCCTGCCTTTCCTCCTAAAGAGAGGAGCGCCTGCAGCCCGCGGTAACACCCCCGCCGGGCAACAGCAGCGCTGGGGAACCCGGCCAGCCGCCGGCTGCCACAAGCCGCCCGCCTCAGCCCCGGCTCGGCCGCTCTCTCCTCCGCCCGCTGCGACCAGCGCCGCACCTGCGGAACGGCACGCCCTGCTGGGAGAGGCGAGGGCTGGGCAGGGGAGAGAGCGGCCCCCTCCGGCCTTCCCGCCCCCAGCTCAGGACTGCCGGGGCCGCGTTGCGCTGCCGGCGAGGCGGGGGCGGCCGCTCCCTGAGCCGCTTGCATAAGTCGGGGAGCTGCTACCTCTGCCGCCTCTCTCCACCCCCGACGGCGGCAGCCCGTGGGGACGATGCCTGCGCAAGGCGGTGGCGGCCGAGCGTGGGCCGGGGCTGTGGGGAGGGTGGCGGGTGCCGCGAGCCGCACAAGGGGCGGCCGCGGGGCCGTTCCGACCCAAGATGTCGGTTACCGACGTTGGTCCCTCGGGCCCGGCTCCCTGCCGAGGAGTCCGGCGGGTTCACGAGGGTTGACAGCAGGGCAGAGCAGGCCTGCCCTGTCTCATGTCCTGACTGGGCTCTGGGAGCAGTTTTAGGCAGAGGAGACCAGCACAGCTAGTCCTGGTCCAGAAAGAATGTGCATGACTTCCACCAAGTTCAGTCCACCTGGAGACACAGGGCTGGTTCAGGGTCAGCGTACCACAGAAAGGTCTTAATTCATGCCAAAGGAATGACATGGGCAAGAAGCTATGAGCACCTGGACACGATGTTGATACTGTTGCTGTTGAAGTCTGTCATCCCAAGCATGTCAACATGTTAATGGAGCCAGGCTTCCACTGCAGTTGCTCTTGGATTGAGACACATAACCATAGAATCATAAAGTCTGGAAGAGACCTCCAAGGTCATCTGGTCAGCACATCCCCCTACCACCAATATCACCCACTAAACCATATCCCTAAGCACCATGTCCAGCCTTTCCTTAAACACCCCCAGGGATGATGACTCCACCACCACCCTGAGCAACCCATTTCAATGCCTAAAATGTGATGTTCATGTGTTTTATTGCAGCTGAGCCTGTGGTCACACAAACCATGAAAAACTGAGGTTGTTTTCTGAATGACACATTTTCTGCATTTATGCTTGCTATAAACAATTTGAACACAACTGTAGCGCATCCTGACAACAATTCAGCGGTACTTACTGTAGACTAAGTGAATGCATTTTTTTTTACAGGGTATACTGGCACTTTTGAATAGTTCTGAATTTGCTAAAGTCGTAAGACCAAAAGTATTGGTTCACAGTATGACCTCTTCTGCAGTATGAGTTCCTTTCCACCATCATAGGTCTGCCTGTTGCCAGTATCGCACCAGAATAATCTGGCCTCTTGTCATTTTCCACACCCCCAAACTATTTACCTCATGTACAAGGATACTGTCCTGGTTCTTGACTAGGGCTGCAGAGTATTACTGCAATATCTGGAAGAATGTACTTCACATCTGTCCAACTGACACTTGATATTCAAATCTTGTTACTCCCCAAAATGGTATGTCATACATAAAAGCAGACAGCGTAGTCCTTTTTTCCATTGTCTTCTTCAGATACCAAGCCAGCCAGCTATGTCACTTTTGAGTCTGTGAGGAATGTCTTCCTTCTCTTGACAAAGAAGATCTTTTTATATGTCAGAGGATACTGGAGTGTGCAGCGGAGCTGAACAAAGTAAGGCCATTATTTAACATAGTTTGTTCTCTACAATGACCTAACAAAAAGGACTACACAGTGACCTAAAACAGTGATGCCCCAGAACTATGGAGCTTTTCCTGCAAAGTTTGCTTTGTCTAACTTCTGTGGGCTACTCAGATCAAAGAATTATAGAATCAATTAGGTTGGAAAAGACCTCTAAGACCTCTAAAGTCAAACCTTTAACCTAGCACTGCCAACTCTACCACTAAACCATGTCCCTAAGCAACACATCTACACATCTTTTGAATGCCTCCAGGGATGGTAAATCAACTGCTTCCCTGAGTAGCTTGTTCCAATACTTCACAACCCTTTCAGTGAATAATTTTTTCCTAATATCTAACTTAAACCTATCCTGGTGCAACTTGAGGCTATTTCTTCTTGTCCTATCACTTGTTGCTTGGGAGAAGAAACCCACCTCTCTATAGCCTCCTTTAAGGTAACTGTAGAGCACAATAAGACTTTCCCCTAGCCTCCTTTTCTCTAGGCTAAATAAACCCAGTTCCCACAGCTGCCCCTCATCAGACTCATTTTCTAGACCCCTCACCAGCTTTGTTGCCCTTCTTTGGACACACTGCAGCACCTTGATGTTCTTCTTGTAGTGAGGGTCCTAAACTGAATGCAGTACTCAAGGTGTGGCCTCACCAGAACCAAGTACAAGGTAGCAATCTCTTCCCTAGTCCTGCTGGCCACACTATTTCTGATAGAAGCCAGGATGCTGTTGGCATTTTGGCTACCTGAGCACACTGCTGACTCATGTTCAGCCAGGTGTTGGTAATACCCCCAGTTCCCTTTCTGCAGGGCAATTTTCCATCCACTTTTCCTCCAGACTGCAATGTTGCATGGAGCTGTTGTGCCCCAAGTGCAGGACCTGGCACTTAGGCTTGTAGAATCTCATACAGTTGGCCTTGGCTTATAGATCCATCCTATGCAGATCCCCCTGCAAAGTCCTGCTACCCTCAAGCAGATCAACAATCACACCTAATTTGGTGTTGTCTGCAAACTTACTGAGGGTGCTCTTGATCCCTGTATCCAGATCATTGATAAAGATTTTGAAGAGAACTGTAATCAATACTTAGTCCTGAGGACACAACTTGTGACTGGCCTCCAAGTGGATTTAAGTCCATTCACCACAACTCTTTGGCCTGGCTTCCCAGCCAGTTTTTTATCAGGTGAAGCATACACACATCCAAGACATAAGCAGCCAGTTTTTCTGGAGAAATGCTGTAGGTAACAGTGTCGAAAGCTTTATTAATGTCTAGTAGACCACCTCCACAGCTTTTCCCTCATCCATTAAGCTGGTCACCTTGTTATAGAAGGAGATCAAGCGGAACCTGCCTTACATAAATACATGCTGACTGGGCCTTGTATGTGCCACTTGATGGCATGCAAGATGATCTGCTACATGACATTCCAAGGCCAGACGTGAAGGTATGTTTTTCCCCAGCTCCTTCTTACAGCCCTTCTTGTAGATGAGCATCATATTTACTAGATAGCTCAGCTCACCTCAGCCAGGAACTTCTGTCAACTTTTTACCTTCTTAGAGAAGACCCAAGTTTTCTCTTTTCATCTAAGGAGTCCTCAGCCTCTGACAAAAGCAAGGTTGTTGATACCAATGACATACAAATGGAAATGTTTATTAGCAAGAGAGCAATAGCTGAAAAAGGGATGAAAGGATTTGTGCTGATAATGAAGAATGCAGTTGCCGGGCAATCAAATTGCTGATTTGCACTGTTTCTGGCAAGCCAGTAGGCCTGCATACAGATTAAACTGCAGCACAATTGTCTTATTAATGGACAAACTGCTCTCTCACAAGAGGCAGATATCAACAACATTGAAGCATGTCACATACTGCAACTGCTCTCCTGGTAGTCCAATAAGTAGTAAGAAAACACAGAACTAATAAAGAACCCAAGAGACACATTTTAATACTTCAATCAATTCTTCAGATTATTGTGTTACTACAAGAAGATTTTCTCCTCCATAGTAGATGTGGTACAGATTTCTGTTCCCGAAACTCAAAAACTCATAAATCACTTTAAGTCACAGTACAAACTGTGTTCCTCAATGTTTGGAAAAAAATAGCTGTAGAAGAATAATAATTGAAATAGTGGATCATCAACTTATTTTTGAGGCTTCCTGGCATATGTACCAATCATGCAATCTGAGCATTTCTACTTAATTTGCTGAGGGGAAAGACTCAATTCAAACAGAGCTTTTGAAGGTAGACTTTTGTACCATTCCCCCACCAATCTTAACAGGAAAAGATCAGTTCATTTTGTTTTTTATGTCTTTGAAATTGAAGAACACAAGGAATAATGGAAATTTAATTCTGGCCATTTGATTCAAACCCAAAGCTCTGCTTCATACTCATTTCTTAAAGTGATTTGAAAAAACATTTCAGTACTTGCTTTAAAATATGGGAATCATAGAATCATAGAATGGTTTGGTTTGAAGGGACCTTAAAGATACCTAATTCCAACTCCCCAGCCAAAGGCATAGACACCTTCCACTAGACCAGGTTGTTCAAAGACCCATCTATCTTGGCCTTAAACACTTTGAGGGATGGGGCATTCACAAATTCTCTGGGAAACCTGTTCCAGTGCCTCACCACCATCTGAGTGAAGAATTTCTTCCTTAAAACTAACATAAATCTCCCCTTTTTTAGTTTAAAACCATTAATCCATGTCCTATCAGTACACTCCCTGACAAAGGGTCTTTTCCTAGCTTTCCCAGCTTTTCCAAAGACCACTATAAGGTCTGCCCGGAGCCTTCTCTTCCCCAGGCTGAACAACCCCAACTCCCTTAGCCTGTCTTCACAGGAGAGGTGCTCCAGCCCTCTGATCATCTTCTTGGCCCTTCTCTGGACTCATTCTTATCATTCAGTGTCCTTGTGCTGGGTACCTCAGAGCTGTAAGCAGTGCTCCAGGTGGGGTCTCACAAGAGAAGAGTAGAGGGAGAGAATCACTTTCCTCACCCTGCTGGCCACGCTGCTTTTGATGCAGACCAGGATATGGGTGGCTTTCTGGGCTGCAAGTGTATGTTGCTGGCTTTCATCAATTAACACCCCCAGGTTTTTCTCCTCAGGGCTGCTGTCAATCCATTCTCTGACCATGCTGTATTTGTGCTTGGGATTGCTCCAACCCAGGTGCAGGATTTTGCCCTTGGCCTTGTTGAACCTCAATGAGATTCTCACAGGCCCACCTCTCAAGCCTATCCAGGTCCCTCTGGATGATATCCCTTCCCTTCATTGTCTTGGCCACACCACATAGTTTGGTGTCATCAGCAAACTTTCTGAGGGTGCACTCAGTCCCACTGCCCATGTCACCAACAGAGACGTTAAACAGCGCAGGTCCCAGTACTGACCCCTGAGGAATACCACTTGTTACTGCTCTCCACCTGGACATTGAGACATTGACTGCAACTCTTTGAGTATGACCATCCAGGCAATTCCTTACCGGCTGAGTAGTCCATCTGTCACATCCATGTCTCTCCAATTTAGAGACAAGGATATTCTGGGGGTAGTATCAAATGCTTTGCACAGTTCCAGGTAGATGATGTCAGTTGCTTTTCACCTATCCATCAAAACTGTAACCCCATTCTAGGTGGCCACCAGATTTGTCAGGCACAATTTGCCCTTAGTGAAGCCATGCTGGTTGTCACCAATCACCTCTTTATTTTTCATGTCTTAGCATAGTTTCCAGGAGGATCTGCTCCATGATCTTGCCAGATAAGAGGTGAGATGGACTGGTCTGTAATTCCCCAGGTCTCTTCATTTTTTTTTCATTTTTAAAAATAGGGGTTATGTTTCCCCTCTTCCAGTCATCAAGAACCTCACCAGACTGCCACAACTTCTCAAATATGATGGGCAGTGGCTTAGCAAGTTCATCCACTGGGTCCTTCATGTCCTGAGGATGTATATCATCAGGTCCCATGGGGCACCGGAAGAGGTTGCCCAGAGAAGTTGTCAATGCCCCATCCCTGGGGGCGTTCAAGGCCAGGTTGGATGGGGCCTTGGCCAGCCTGATTTAGTGGGTGGTATCCCTTACTGTGGCAGGGAGATTGGAACTAGATGATCTTTAAGGTCCCTTCTAAACCAAGCCATTCTATCATTCTATGACTTGTGCACCTTCAGGTTTCTTAGCTGATCTCAAACCTGATCTTCCACACTGGGCAGTTCATCCTTCTCCTGGTCCTTGCCTTTGCCTTCTGGGGCCTGGGCAATGTGGCTAGAGCTCTTGCTGGTGAAAACTTAGTCAAAAATGTCATTTAATACCTCAGCCTTCTCTGTATCCTGTTCTCCCATTTCCTTCTGGAGAGGGCACACAATTTCCCTAGTCTTTCTTTTATCATCAGTGCACCTACAGAAGCCTTTCTTGTGGCCCTCTTAATTCTAAAAGAGCCTTGGCTTTCCTAACATGATCCCTGGCTACTCAGACAATGTCTCTGCACTGAACAATGCAATAGTACTCTTAGAAAAAAAAAAAAAAAAAAAAAAAAAATATGATAATATAAAATAAAAATTATTGACTTAGCACATACTCACTAAGTTTAAGACTATTCAGAAGATTTTTTTTTTTTAAAAAAAAAAAAAAACTAAAAAAAAAACTAAATACTCCTATATTTTACATGTAGTGATATACAGTTTTTGGTAAATAATACCCAATATCCAGCAAGAAAATTACCTGTTATTCATCTTCATGTTATATTTCATAAGCTGCAGTCTATTTGCTATTGATGTTATATACAACTCATACTACAGACACACCACTGGGCCCTGAATGACTTAGTACACTATAATTATTGTGCTCAATTTCCTTTCAACAGAAAACAGGTTTAGTGGAGGACTTATAAGTGTTAGGTCACAGGTTGGACTCGGTGATCTTGGAGGTCTCTTCTAACCTAGACGATTCTGTGATCCTGTGATTCTCTAATTCTTGACAAATAATGTAATGTGAGCAACTCGGGAATGAGTGATATAATCATTCTAGAGGTAGTGCAGGAGGTCAAGACAAAGGTTGTTGCGGTGACAGGGACAGGACATTATGGAAGGTTTTAATCACTGCAGAGTATTTAGGACTCAAATCAAGTCCATTAGGACTCAAATCCAGGAAATAATAAGACATTTTTATAATATTGTAGAAACTTCCTTATATTGTATTTCTGTGAAAACATTAATTAAAAATACTTACATTGCATAAAGTTTTTTGTCTCGAGTCATGCATTATAGGATCTCAACACTACAGACTTCTGTCAGCCTTTCAAGGATATAGTGAAATATCATCTCTGGTAGGTCCAGTATATTAACAAAAAGCCTTTCGGTTAATGTACTACAGTATAAAAAATAGTGCACTTTATTGCATTCTGCTCTTTTGTGTTGAGTAAGTTCCATGGGTAAATTCTTTGCCAGAATTTATTAAATTGTTTTTCTACTAGTATTACTACTGTATATTAAGCCAATTTTTTAGCATTCCAGTAAAATATAGCTATAGTCTTCTATAGTAGCAAATTGAAATATTAAGATTTTCTAACTCCTAAAATAATTTTCTTGTCTGCTGGCTACTGCTTTGCTAGTCAAGTGCAGGAAATGGCAGCTGACCTGTCGAAGGGTCACTTACCTAGCTTGAGGATAGCTAATAATTTGTAGAAAAAAAAGATCAGAAGCACATCTTAAATAAAAGGCAGATGAAGATTTGAATACAAATATAAATCCTTTAGGAAGAATATGGTGGTGAATATGGACAGTCAGGTATGAGATATGCAAGAAAAGTTAAAAAAAAAAAATAAATGGGGAGAAAGCCAGAAAAGAAGTCAACTGAGAAGTGAAAGAGCTCATCTAAGTATAAAGTGACATCTGTTTCAATCTGAAGTTACGAATGATTTGAAAGTACCTCACTAACCTATGGGCATTCCATTCCTTCATTGTTGGCTGCCCTTATAATTGCTGTTCTAGACTACCAATGCCAAATGTAGCATCCCAATATATTTTTTAAAGAGTTGTTGAACAATAAAAACGTACTTCTATATAATCTTATCTGTGTTGGAATGGGATAACATAGAAGTATGTCAGAAAGTCTTCTAGTGATCACCAGGGAAATTTTCTGGCATGTTGACCTGTCTCAAAACACCAAGGAGCACATCTGAGATATGAAGTTCTTGAGCAAAACTGCAGCAATGCGGATTGACAAACTAAGAAGTTCTCTCTGAACCAGATGCCTAGTATTTGCATTCTGTTTGCTTCTGTTTTGTATTTGTTAGGAGGACTAAAGTTTATTTTATATATATATATATATAATATATATATATATAATCAGGATGCTTGGAATATCTACTAGTTGGAAGTATTAAGTCTTTTTCTTATCCTGTTAAATTTCTAGGTGAAAGTGTTGTCAGAATCATCCTTCAAAGGATTAGAACAGGGTGTTTGCTTTCTGTGCCTTCGGGCATGTCTAAGATAGTTTTCAACTTGCCTCTGTTTTCTGAGCTTTGATGTTTCAACCAAAATGTTAAATAATATGCCAGAGAACATCTGTCACTTATTTGTGCTTTCATTATTTTTTACTTTATTGATTCCAATAGAAATGTTCCTTGGTGTTTGTCAGTACTGCTTCTTGCTAATAGTGCTTTCCTGTAATTGTACTGCCACTTCTGGACGTATCCATACATTTTTAAGAAAGTGTCTTCTATATGTGACACCATTTTCAGAAACACTTTGTCATCTGGTATAACTGGAGTATGTGCTAAAATATTGACTAATGTAAATTCAATAGAAAGAAATGCTTCTTTTTTTTTTTTCTTAGTTTTTTCTTCACAGCCTCTTTTTTTTTTTTTTTTTTTTTTGTCATAAAGAAATGAAGAGGGGAAATATCTCCCTTGAGAGCTGAAGAACCAGTTTACAGTGGGTGAGGGGAGAAAAGAATTTCATGTACTTAAAGTTACAGGTACTTGCACTTCTCCACACATGTTTGGGCCATTTCTTCTGAATCCTTAAACCACAATCATTTTGTGGTGTGGTAGACTCACTCCTCAAGCATCTTCTACCTAGATCCTGGTAAACATAATTGTGAAGCAAATTGTTCTTGTATTAAGTCTTCTGTATTGAGCTTGTGTTTTTTCTTTACAGCTAATAAGAGTTTCTGGCACACCCAAATTTCAAGCTTGCTTGAAGCAATGTTTGACATGCTTTTTGTGCTTCCCATTTTCCCCTGGTATTCACCTTTACCCCTTCACAAAGCAGACTACTTTGAGAGATGACTGAAGATTCCTACTTGATATTACTGTAGTTGCCTTTCACACATTCAAGCAGTAACAGCAAGGCTACTTAACAGGAGGTGATAAGACAGGTCCAGAGAACATCCACAATACAGTCAGCAGTACCCTTCCTTACTCTGCGGGGCAGTCTTGCAGCCCCTGAACACACCATGGGGTAAAGTGCTTCAACATAAGGCCTATTAGAAGTCCCATACAAGGAATGGGGATGAATGAGTTCCAGGGGCCATCCAGTGTGTCCAGACAGGAAAAAAATCAGAAGTAGAAGTAGAAACAAAGATAAAGCAAGATTCATCCATAGGACCAAACAACATAGCTCAGATGGGGATGGCTGCCCAGACTAGAGCTTAAATGGAGCTCTTGTGCTCTGTGAGTGGGTAGGGCTGATCCCAGGTGACATTGGTCAGGGTCATTAAAGCTAGTTAGTGACACAATTGCCCATCATGACATTCTAAGAAGCTGTGATGTGTACTGATTCCAGCTGGAGCCACACGTTTTTAACAGTTTTCTGAAAAGTGTTTCTAGAAAAACAAATCCTTTATGTTAATTCAAGTAGTATTCCTGACCATGCCTGGGGAGTGGAACTAGATGATCTTTAAGGTTCCTTCCAACCCAAACTATTCTATGATTTTTTAATTCTATGATTTGATGATTCCAGGTAATTTCTCATAAGAAATATGGATTAGATCTGTCATATAAAACCACCTTGATTGATGCACCTTGTGAAGTTAATGAGAAACAGAAAAGGTGACTTAATCAGATGTATTAATGTCTTTGTATTTATTTGATATAATCACTACTACATACACATAAAATATTTTTGTATGCTCATGTGTCTCTTTGTGGTGTTTCTAAGTTGTAAGGTATGAACATTTCAGACAAATTGGTGATTTTCTCAGTTTTTAACTCATTGGGGTGTATCTGTGTTATTAAAAAGTTATCTCAAGAATAGGGAGGTAAATATGTAGGTACATCCAAATGCTAACTTAGCAATAAAAGCAAAAAAATAAAGTGGTAACAATGAGGCAAGTATAGACACTTACCAAAAAAAAAAAAAAAAAAAAAAAAAAAAGGGTCATTATGAAAGCAAATAACTATGCTTTTGTTTCTGGAAGTGTTTTTCTTGCCAAAAAAAAAAACCTTCAGCTGGATGTAGTTTAAGTTTTTATATCTATATTAATGATATTGTTGCAAAATGCAACTTTCATGCCAGGGTGTTGAAAAAGAAATTTTCAAGGATATGTCTGTGCAGTGGACAATTTTTTTAAAGGACCTACTGTAATGAACATTAGTAACCTGTGTTGTACACTAGTACCATAACCACTTAATAAATGACTTGATTTTGCAACATTACTAATCACAATTTCATAATCTTGTCTCAGTGGTGCTAAGAATCCCCTTACAGCATGTTAACAGCCAAACAATTTCTAATACAAGCTGAAATAACTCCTCTTAGCATTTTCTCAGCTAGCATACTGTCCACTAAAGTGCCACTGCGTTGACAACACTGAAAATTTCTTATAACATGAGTTAGTCCACACCACTTATGACTGAAAGCAAAAGGCATTCAGGAAGATCTCTGCAGCTCAGATGACTCTGTAAAGATGGACAAAGATGAGCATCCAACAGATGGTCTGACTGGAGTCTTTGTGGTTAGTATGTCTTCCTACATTTCAGTCTGTTTGTAAACCATGATACCAGACTGGGGAAATGAGCTTAAGCATTGCTTTTGCAATTGCTACAGAATGCCAAGGCAGGAAATTTCATGCCTTATTAGCTTGTGGAATAAACTAATCCTAGCTGGAGGAATAAAATCACCGCTTGTAGAAGAGTTTTATGCTTGTAGTAGTAGTGTCACAGTGACTATAGCAGCCTGCCTAGACAGAACTCTGTATCAGTCATTTTTTTTTAGCCTCCAGGCAAGGAGGGCATGTAGCAGTCATCTGCCTCAATAACTCAACAACAGGAAAGATACACGGGCTAACTATATGCCACAGTCCTTTTATTGTCTGCTTCCTGTCCTTTGCTCCTCAGCACTACATTGTCTCCCAAAGGCTGGGCATGTGCTCTTTGCATCTTTGCATTGTCAGAGTGAGACAAGAAACATGCCATAATTACATTCCATGAAGCCTGATAGCTATTCAAACTTTCAGTACTGATTATTTATTTTTTTGACTTCCCTATAAATCTTGAAAACATTCTGGTATGTTTTACAGTTATAGTTCAGAAATACAGCCTTTATTCATTTCAGTTTCTCTGATGGATCCTAGAGCCACCAAAGGCATTTTTCTGAAAGGCATTAGAGCCTTGTTATTCATTTGGGGCAGTACCTTGGAAAGTGATAATAGAGCATCCAGCTGCTAAAAATCTTTTTATGAATTACTGTTGAGTGTATTTAGGATATGGTCACTCCATATTTATTTGTGTTTTTAAGTAACAAAATTACTTAATTTGCATGGTGTACAAATGCTGTATTCAGAAATTTGTACCGATTAGTGAAGTAATTTGAGAAAAGCTATATCACGACATGAAGGGTTACTCAGCCTGGCTTCGCAGGATCCTCTAATATACAAGGACATGGAGGCTTTAGTTTTCTGAAAATTTCCGTCCATTACAGATTGCCACCAATCACCACTAGCAAATATACTATGATTAATAAGGCAAACTTATAGATAGATAATAACCTATTACAGACATTACCAGGAAGCAAATAGATGCACCAGATATTTAAAGTATAGTACTAATTAGTAGCAACAGCAATTAAAGGTAGTAGAAAGAAAACTAAAGGCAGTAAGAATCAGTCATATAGTAATCAGTAGCAAATATAGATCAGTATTGTAGTTTCAAAAACCATCAATAATACTATGGAAGTAAGTATCATTGTTATAGATTACAGACATAATGATACTATAATTGCAAATACACTTATGACAGGTTATACTTATCAAGACTGTACTTATGACAGATTTATGTAGTCATATATTCATAAAATCACTGGAACTAAATGCATCAAACTGATCCCAGATCATGGTCATACTGGCCTCAGAGGGTGTAATTAAGAAAACTGATCTCAGAAGAGACTGACTCCCAAGAAGTGGGCCCAGAGAGGAAACAAAAGTAGTGAACAGAGTCTAAATTCAAAGCTGATCTGTATCACAAGGTTTGGAGTGTTGCAGCATTTTGGAGTTGCCAACCTGATGTGCCAGCAAAGCTTCAACCCATTAAAAAATAATAGAAAGAGAAGCATATGCAGCACAGAAAGTTTCTCAGAGGGAAAGGCTCCATTTCAGGTAGAAATCTGGCCTTGTTTATATTATAGAGATATAAGAGGCCGTAGAACACCATCACTTCAAGTTACCAATAGATACTGTTGATTTCTGTCTTCTTCATGAGACAGCCAATAGGTGGTGATTTTTCTTATTTCTCAGAAAAATATATACATACATATTCACAATATATTGTATTCTTTACACTTGAACTGCCAGTCATCAATTCATACTTTCCCAGGCAGTTCCCCTTTTTGTTCAGGCAGTAAGTTTTTTCTCAGTTTCTTGTTTTGCCCTGATCAATGGCATATTCAGGATGTCTCCAGTTCTCAAGTGTCCAGATGTACTCAGGGATGCTACAGGGATGCTGACTTCTCAGGTCAAGTTCTCAGGTTGACAGACATTTTCACCCGCCCACATTTAGCAGCCATTTTTTTGGCAGTATTTTCTCATTACTGTAAAGTTACCTCTGTAACTGCTCCCATCAGGCTGCCATAGTACTAATGTTGATTTTTAGTACTAATTAATTTCAAGAATCATCTCCTTGATGTTTTAAGAACAGTTCAGAAAAATTATATGAGAAGTCCTGCTAAAGGGAATATAGGTAAAGGAATAACCATTTAATAGACTTATCTATTAAGACGGTCTATAGACTATCTCTATTAAGGATTCCGCAATCAACAGTTCTGTTACTTTTAAAATGTGTTTCAACACAGTGATTTTTTTAAAGTGTTTTTGGTAGAAATTTTTGCCATCAGTGTAGAAAAGCCATTTGACAGGGCTAGCAGCAAATGGATAATATTAATTCCTTTTGCTGCACAGTACCTTTTTTCATGCCTTTTCCCAACACACAGATCCCAAGTGTGCATTTACTGTCTCTAATATTCAGAAGCAGAATATCCCACATAACTTCATCCCTTCCAGCTGTCTTGCAAACTCCACCATGAGGCTGCACATGTACGTATGTCTCAAAATGTCCTTAGTATCTTTGCCTTTTTGCCCTAGCTGTTCTTTGTGTATGGGAAAAAAAAAAAAAAAAAAAAAAAAAAAGTCTTCAAGATGTATTACAGAATATATATTTATATTTAACATTTGAAATGGTATTAATAGTATTTGTGCTTAGATTATACAAGTCTGTTAATATTTAGTGTTTTCTTGTAAATACCATATATTTCTCATTTGGACCGTAAGAAGGCCAGCACTCCTTATTTATTGATATTGGTTTTTCCTCATTATTATTTGCTTATTTCCTTTTTTTTTTTTTTTTCCTTTTATGCATATATATATATATATATATATATTGAGGTAAGTCAATCATACCTTTGACTTTGGTTTCCTTTTCTTTATGTCCTGAAATGAATGTACAGAGAGTTTTGGATAAGGATTCTCTATATAGTAATTCATATAAAATATATATGAATTATTAGCATTTATGTAGATGCTATTTAACAGAAAAAAAAAAATATTAACATACAGAGTGAGAATAGATGAAAAATTTATATAATCTACTTTGTACAGGTGTTTTATTTATTTATTTATTTATTTATTTTCAGTTCAGAGTTTCTTGGACTGCTAATTCTTGTAATTCCATTTATTACTTAAAGTTCAGTTGTGGATCTAACACATCATGTATCCTAGAGCGAGGAGCAGCCTAATTGGAAGTTCATTTTATAACATAGTTGAATTCTGTATTTAGTCTTTGAAAAGATTTAAGATATTTTTTCTTCAAGAGCTCCAACCATCACCGTATACTCTCAGTTGCAGGCAGTATAAAATACAGTAGCTGCATCTGCTACTGAATGTGTCCATAACTTCACAGTGTATTATCATAACAATCAAGACAAAAACTGAAATTAATTTAGGTTTTCTAGAAGAGGTTCTTAAGTTGCAACAAGTATTGCCCTCAGAATGTCACTGTTTTGGGGATATTTATTATTCTTATATGAAGGATAAATGTGTATATCACTGTAGTAGTGTAGTAAAGAATAATAGTAGACATTGTAATTTGATTTCTGTTATTAAAAAGGTTCTGACTTTCTTTAAAACACTCATCTCTCTAAATTCCAGGTAGTTTAAAGAGAACTGTCTCTGTAACTGCTAGGCTGTTATTTACGGGAAACAATGCCAACATTGTTTAACTTAGATACTTTCCTTCAGAGGTTTCCAAAATATCTTTGATGAGTTTTACTGAACTGATACAATTCAATCAAAAAATCTTGTGTTGAAACAAGCACTAAAGTAAGCATTTCCATTTGTAAGCTCACTATGGTATTTAGGGTATTGCCACATTTTTAAAAAAAATATTGAGAATTGTGTTATCTAAGCCTAGATTAGAAGAAACCCTAAAGAGTTTAAAACTCACATTTAGTCCTTTTTCTCAGTCTTCCCTTCTTGACACCAAATAGAGGTCTCTCAGAAGTTTTATTTCCCTGTAGGACCTCTGAAAATAGTATAAATATGATTCTTGAATAGAAGTCATTGTAAAATAAAACAATATCAAACAGTTTATTTTGAAATATTTTTATTTGTGCCCATTTGGGATTAGCCTATCTGCCTTGTAGGTAAGGGTCCCTCATCTTAGAAATTTTATTTCACTCTTTTTTCCAGTTTCAGTATGTTTAGGTACCGGACTCTGGTCTTCATGTTGATTTATTGCATGAGGTCTCATCAGCAGCTCAGGATTTCTTGGACTGAAATCTGCTCACCCCTATTCCTCTCTGCTCTGTGTGAGTTTTTGAAGGATTTTCGCATATTTATAGCAGTCCTGGCTTCCCTTCTGCACTGACTTTCAAAGTTTAAGCATGATGCATATGGTGAAATGTGCTTTGTCTGTTTCAAAACAGCAGTTATAAATTTTAATGAACAAAAGGTGTGAAGAAACTCTTTAGTTTTCCCTTTTCAATATAAATACTTTTTTTTTTTTTTTTCTGCTAATGAGACTTATGTTTTAATTTGAGATTGTAAAATGGTGTGCATTTGTGTTGTTGTTCACTTAAGGCAGGGCCCTCTCTTCTATTTCCCAACAGATACCGATTTCTCTTGTTTGCTCATTTGCTTATTTCTGTAAGTGTTCTTTTAATTACAACTTTTAATTAAAAATGTTGGAATACACCAAACTTTTTTGTCATGTAACAAAATTATACTTAATCTAGCTCTGTGGAAGAAAACAGGTGAACAAGGGCTTTTAAACATAACAGAATATTAACAATGCCAGATAAAATTAGCAATGCCACATAAAAACATTGGGATATCTTAAAATCAGCATGTGAAACATCAGTTAGAAAGCCATGCAACACTTAGATGCCCTGGACATTTAATGCTTTCTGGCAGTATGTTTACCAGCTCACATGTAGCTTGGAGCTCCTGCAATGCCTAGTATCTGCACAGAGTAAAAGCTTCCCATGTTTCTGAACCTACTGTGTTTCCAGGTTCCTGTGCTTCCTAGCTGACAGTCTGTGGTCTCCTGGGTTTTCAGACTGCATGACGGTGGCTCCATAGAAATCCAAAGAGACTGCAATGTTTTGTGGCTAGGTATAGAGAACAGTCTAGTTTTAGTTCTTCCAAAAGAGGGAAAGGTGGGGGGAGATGAGTTATGAGCTTTGTGGGTTTTGGTTGGTTGGTTTTGTTTTGTTTTTTATTGTCTTCCCTCCTTTAATACATATTGTCTCCTCAAGTCAGTCTCCCAGGGAATGTTTTGTATCTTTGACCTCCTTTTCAGTTTGCAGTTTATTTGGAGGACTTTTTGGAAATACAGGTAGGGATGATTCTTGCACAAGTTAAATCATGTACAGGAACAGCAGAATGCTGAGTTTGTACATTAGCCTAAATGCAAGAATTCTCTGGAGCCTGCAGAACTGTTACGAGTGTGACACCAGTATGGGCAGAAGCCTGACAGTACAAGTGTATTCATTTTTCTCTGTGAAACAGACTTCAAAATACGGTTATCACTGAAGATTTATAATGGAAAAAAAAAAAAAAAAATCCATGACAACAGCAAACTCTGAATCTCAAAAGTCTAAATGTCATAAGTTTTGATAGAAATAAGAGGCAAGTCTTTGCTAAATATTTCACTTACATACAAATGATAGATATATCTTTCTATCATTTTTACTGATACAGAAGTTTAACACAAGGTTCAGGCTTACTCACTTGTATTGTGAATGTACATTGCTGTGCAAATATAGCTTTAGCATATATATTCCTATATAAACATATTTTCTTCAGAACTTCTTTCCAGAAGTGATTTTTCTCTTGTACCATGACAAAAACATATATTATCTAATTTCTTCAGATCTTAAAACAAAGGCAGGTTTATTTGCAAGTAGAAGTTCTGATATCCTTGCAGCTAAAAGTATTACATGCTTTGAGTAAAGACAGCAGTACTCTATTTAATGCTGAAATCTTTAATATGTTAAGTTATTTTGTGTCTTTTATGGGGTTTTTCCTACTACTAGAAACCTTTTGGTCAGCATATGAAAAGTTCAGTACTTCAAATTCTTTAAGCGTCTTATTCTGTAGGTTATTGTTTCACACATAGCTGTGATATTGGTTAATTATCTATGTATTTAAAAGCTTTTCTATATTATTTTTTTTTACCATATTATTTTAAATTAATCTTTATAATGGTGGTTTGTCTATTTAAACACCGATTTTCAAACATTTGTCATTAAGCTATTTGTTTAATGTTGTTGTATAGACCTTGGAATTCTTTTATGAAAATAAATTTTCAATTTAATAAAATTTTCAAAATTGAATGCATATCTTCATCTAAAGCAAAAGCAATGTCCTCCATATAGGTATTTGAAATAACAAATAGAGATGTTACTGATATTGTTTTGAACTTTTGAACTGTATTTTTTTTGCTGGTGTGAGAAAGAATTAAAGACAAAAACAAAACAACAATAAAAAAACAACAGATGCTGTTAAAATCTGATATGATCATGGAAAGTACCTAAGGAAAAACAAAACAAAACAAAACAAAACAAAAAAAATGAAAGAAATCTTAACAGTGGAGCTTAACAGAGGTGACTAAAGGCTTTGAACTGTGAAGCAGATGAAGGTGTATGGAAAAGCATGTGACTGCCATCTGTTTCTATTCTTACCAGAATAGCCTCACAGAACCTGAATTTTGGCAGGTCACCTAGACTTTGTGATGCATACAAAGCCAAATTACTTTTAGTCTTGTGGCAAAACTCCTGCTGTTTTTGAATAAAAATTACAAAGCATAAGGCAGGAAGGGGCCCTCAGATGTAATCTACCACATCTTCACAGAAAGTCATCTATAGATAAGAGTATTCCTGATGAGAAAAGTAATTTCTCACAAACAGAAATTACATACCAGAGCAATACATGCGCAATCCAACCTCGCTGTATGAAGACATGCAGTCTTCTGAGAATGTTCATAATGACTAGATAGCTCACAGTTGAAGTCATATTATGTGAGTAAGCTGCTGACTTTTAACTGTGTAGCAGGGGTACAATTGCTGCCTCGTGTATTCCACTGGTTCTTTTAACACATTCTGAAGAATGACTGTCAGGATGAAGTTGAATGTAGAGGATAAAAGACTGAGGAAAAAAGGCATTATTTCTAATAATGGACAGATAATATTCTGTAATGCATCTTTATAATACAAATAACGTTGGAGATACAACCAGAGTTTTGTCTGAACTTTTGGGAGCTCTCTAATTAGCTCATTATTAGAAAACACGTTTAAGTAATATTAAAAAGAAGAGTGTCTAGAGTTACACTAGGAAGAGTGTGCCAGCAGGTTGAAGGAGGTGATCCTTCCCCTCTCATTAGCACTGGTGAGGCCACTGTGACCTGTGCTGTCAAGTTTTGGTCTCCCAAATTGAAGAGACATGGACATACTGGAGAGAGTCCAACAGCGGGACACTAAGGTGATGGAGCATCTCTTCTATGAAGAAAAGCTAAGAGAGCTGAGTACTGATTAGTCTAGCCTGGGGAATTTTATCAAGGTGTACAAGTACCTGAGGGACATGTGCAAAGAGGACAGAGCCAGGCTCTTTTCAGTGGTACTCCATGACAAGACAGGAAGCAATGGGCACAAACTGAAATACAAGTGGTTCCCCCTTAGCATCAGAAAACACGTTTGTACTGGGAGGTTGATAGTCCTGGCACAGCTTTCCCAGAGCATTGTGGAGACTCCCTACTTGGAGATATTCAAAAGCCATCTGGATATATTCCTTGGCTAATTGCTCTAGCTGGTCCTGATTGAGGGGGGCATTGGACAAGATGGCCACTGAATATACCTTTTGACCTCAACCATTCTGTGATTCTGTCATTAAAAATCAGACTACTCTTTGTAAAATTCCGTGTGTTAAAACTTACTGGAGAGGAATGCAAGTATCAGTAACATTCAGAAATGCTACCATCTTGTGGTGCTTTAAATTATCAAAAACAGTGATAACACTCTTAAAAATGACTCCTTATGCACATAATCAATCATATGTAGTGTCTATATGCTACCTAAGACAACCTTTCAAAGCAGTATTGTGATTCCTTGGTACTGTTCTAATAATTGCTTTCAGCAGATTATGTTGTTTTGTTTTTGAAATGAAATATTTTTCAATTACTTTCCAACAAATTATTATAAAAGATTATAAGTGATCTATGCCTTACTGGCATATCAAATAGATATGTACATTTCTAAAACAAAATGCCATGCTGACAGGTTGTGTGACTTACAGGAAGATCCTCAAAGCAGAAGAAAAATATTCTTTGCTTACAATTGATGTGTTTCTTCAAATATGACCTGATTATATGAATATAGATATTTTGTCATAACTTCTGTCTTTTATAATGCTTGGTAAAGACCTTGTTCCCATCAATTTTATAATTATATTAAAATGCCTTGATGTCACAAAATGTCTAGCCTTCCTAATTTTCACTGCCTCAGGCATTAAGCATTATGCCTCTGTTTACATTACCATTTTCAGATACTGGAAAGATTTTCTTTATTCCTTTGGAGAAATTTCTTTGGTTTTCACAACCCTTTCAGTGAAGAAATTTTTCCTAATATCCAACCTAAACCTCTCCTTGTGCAACTTGAGGCCATTTCTTCTTGTCCTATCACTTGTTGCTTGGGAGAAGAAACCCACCTCTCTATAGCCTCCTTTAAGGTAACTGTAGAGCACAATAAGACTTTCCCCTAGCCTCCTTTTCTCTAGGCTAAATAAACCCAGTTCCCACAGCTGCCCCTCATCAGACTCATTTTCTAGACCCCTCACCAGCTTTGTTGCCCTTCTTTGGACACACTGCAGCACCTTGATGTTCTTCTTGTAGTGAGGGTCCTAAACTGAATGCAGTACTCAAGGTGTGGCCTCACCAGAACCAAGTACAAGGTAGCAATCTCTTCCCTAGTCCTGCTGGCCACACTATTTCTGATAGAAGCCAGGATGCTGTTGGCATTTTGGCTACCTGAGCACACTGCTGACTCATGTTCAGCCAGGTGTTGGTAATACCCCCAGTTCCCTTTCTGCAGGGCAATTTTCCATCCACTCTTCCTCCAGACTGCAGTGTTACATGGGGTTGTTGTACCCTGAGTACAGGACCTGACACTTGGCCTTGCTGAACCTTAAGATGCAGTATTTATTGTTTAGATACAGTATTTACCATTTGTTATATCTACAAAACTGTGTCATATTAGAAGCTTTTTTCTAGTTTCCTAAACACAAAATAATGCTTACTTTCTAATAATGACTGTTACTTGTAAATCTTGAAGTATTTTTCTTGAGATGAGTACTTTAACTAATTTTATTGTTCTTTTAATATCAGACTCTAATTAAAATATAGGACTTCAAGTGTCTTTCTGTGAAGCCATTTTTTGTTATGTTGTATGAATTCTTCCAGTTATGTTTTATGTTTACAGCTAGTTCTATTAGTTAAATGTTTTGTGGTCAGCATAGGTGCAAGTGTATAAGCTACCGAATTGTGCAACCAGGGACAGAATTGTTGTCTCTGTTCTTCATTATCTTAATTTTTTTGAAGAGTGAATATTGGAAAGGAATTGAATATGGAAACAAAAACACTGAGGAAGAAAGGAACAAAGAACAGACAGATGAAGAGTGGTTTGTAATACATCTCTGTTAGATGAATAAAGCTAAAGAGCTGGCCAAACTTTTGTCTGAATTTTCCGAAATTCTTTAAATACCACTAACCTAAAGTTGAGTGCATTGCTACGAACAATTAATAATGATAGTGATGATATTGCTTAAATATCATAAAGCTTAAGTACTATAAAGCTTAAAAGTATATATGTTGATCATATGAAAATTAGAAATGTTTTTATGTTTTGTTTTCACTAACCTATTCAGTGCTGTGTGAATACCATGCCATAATCATGCCTTTTTGCATTTTGGGAAAAAGGTGACAAGTTATGAGCTCTAGATGAGCCCAATTTTGTGTGTTAGAAGACCAGTGGGGGAAGTAGTTGGAAGAATCAATATATTCAAGAGGCTTTAGTAACTGACCCCTTCTTTTCTGACACTAGGATGCCCATAAATGGAGAGCCATATGAAGTTTATTGCCTCCCAACTCAGACATTACCTTAGTCCAACACTGTGCTATGGACAATTTTTCCTAGTCCACAAACAACCAGTTCTTAAGAATAAGAACTTGGAAAACCTTTTTTTCATGGAGCTTGGCTTACCTCACTCCAAGCCCAGAAACCTTGTCTCGTAGGAAATGTAAGTGTGCCATTGGTATATGTTGTATATTGGTTAGAGTATATTGTCCCATTCTGTATACTTTTTTTATTTACCAGATGTTGAGTAGACCATTTCCATTGGATGTATTAGGTCTTGTCACACATGGACTCTTTTTTTGTAATTTGGAGTTGCTGAAGCACAATGAGTTCTTAAAAGATACACCACCTCATGCTTTGTCCATCAAAGAAAAGAGGGAGCATCATAGATCTTTATGATCACATCAAAGTTTGTTTGTTTGTTAGTCAAACTGCTTCTCATATTAGATAATACACATTTGTGGGGTACAACTGGCTTCTGTTTGTTCAATAGACAAGTAGTGTTTTGGCCAGTTACCACATTTCAATTCATTATGGCAGTAGTAGTGGTAGCAATAGCACATATTGAAAACCAAGAAAAAATCTCATTTTGTGTCTGAGAAAAGTTATCTGTGCAAGTCAGTGAAATGGGCTACAAATGGGAGAAGAAGTAGCTTAATATTATAGCTGTTTTATTTATCTGATCAGGTGAATTTAGGAAAATTTACAGGGAGGTTTTCCCTCAGCAAAGTACGAACTTGCTTTTTAAATACAGTAAAGTATATATAGTCCAGGAAAGTACTTCAATAGATATATTACTATTGTATTCTCTGATCTGTTTCTGCCTGGGAGTCTATATAGCACCTTTTAACCTGTTCTAGATGTTCACTTCCAGCAAAAGCTGCAATACAAAATGTAAGAGTCATTTCTGTCCTGCTTGTATGAGATTTCTATTTCAGGAGTAATAACAAAAAGGAATAGGTCATATCACAGCATGACTGAATTTTTGCAAATAGTTTAATCTATATCAGTGCTGGTCTAAATTGGGGAAAATGATAAGATAATTAAATACTACTGCTATATTTTAACATAGAATATTTATTTTCAAAAAGAAATCTGAGAGTGAACACCACATGAAATATTTCAATTACACACATATCAGATAATTAACAAATATTGAACTGACACCTATATGTAGTACCTGTGCAGTATTTTGCTTATGCTTCTGATGCGCTTTCTGTATTTTATTAATTCCTTTGACATTTAATCTTTTCTGCTTTCTAAAAGCAGAATCAGTATTATGATCTAAAGTAGTAAAATATTCAACTAAATTAAGATACTGGTGGCTTTGACAAAAATAATTTTAATCAGCAAGATGTGTAAAATAAAAATTTCTATGTGCAGCCACTGGAAGCAACATGAACAGGTTCAATGCAGCTTAAACAATGCGCATAACTTGTGGGTCAGTATTATGAAGGAGCAAACTATCACAGTAAGACTAACTTGATCATTTTATGGTTTTAGAACAAATATTGTGTATTAATTTTTGTTGAAATTATTGCAGGATTATGTTCAAAATTTACTTTCTGTATTGTAGAACATTTTTATTTGTATACTTTACAAACATATTTCACCAGAAACCACATTCTTGTATATCTCTCTTGTCAAAGGAATATAGGAATGTGAAGGTTCATGCAAGAAATACAAAGGTTCAGATATAATTTCTGGATTAAATCCTTCATTCACCAAATGCATTTTCTGATGCTTGAAAGTTGGTGTAATTTGCATAGCATCCTAAAAAAAAAGAAAGAATTCAAGTAAAGTGCAATATTTCATTTCACCCTGTATCAGTGAAAAAAAAAATGCAATTACTGATTAAAATGGATCATACAATTTTGCTATAGAATGTCTTCATTTAGAAGGAGTGACATGGTTCACAGATGCAGTGTAATCTAAATCTAAAAGTTCCTTTTATTTCGTATTCATCTCTCTAAGAAAGCAACATTCAAGCTGTGTTTCAAAATAAGCATTCTTTAACTTTCATTAGGGCAGCTGATCACAAAATCTGTAGTTTATGAAACACATGTTGGTGGTCTGCAGAGAGCTACCTGATTTTATGGTACTGGCTCTCCTCTGATTTCCAGCTGCAAAACTTCATTTAAGAAATTAAATACAAATCTGTTAAATGCCTTCCTGTGTTATTTTTATGTGTAATCAGTTGCTGTAAAAAAGTTACACAATTGCCAATTCATGAACAAGTTGGTTGCACACAATAGTTAGTGTATGAGAGCGGAAGTGGTGTATAAAATAATCTCTCTTAAAGAGTTTGAGACACCCGATCTCAAGCATTGTTATTGTACATTATTTTCAACTTAGCCTAAATTTTCTTTTTTTTTTTTTTTTGTTGAAATAATAGGTAACTTTTCAGTTTATATTTGTTTTTGTTCTCTTGATTTGTGATATAACTGATTTCCACTTCCCCCTGCTATTCTATATCCATAATTCTCAGATCATTTTGTCTTTGGCATTTGGGCTAAGACTGCTAATATGTTTGCAAGTTCATTCACTTTCTTGGCAGCACTAATGATAGGAACCACACTTAGACCACCAAGTCATTTCACACAAGTACTGAGTAGCTGCCAGATGGTAATAATATTCAGTTATTACCAGCTGAGCTTACTTCAAGTTGAATAGACAACATGATTTTTTTCCCACTGATTATTTAAAATTTCAATGATTACGATTAAAAGTTTAATAAATACAGGTTAAATATTAACTTAAATATTTTAAATATGCATTATGAATACAGATTGTTGAGATTTTTTTTTTTTTTTTGAAATTATCCTCTGATGTTATATTAATAAAGTCAGCTTTTTTCACATGGGAATACAGTTTTGGGAAAAACAACAACAAAACCTGAACAAAAATGTAGTACAGAAATTAATCCCTGGATCCTCTCAGAAACCTCTTCCTAATGCTTTTTGCAAATAGAAAAATAAATTACCCAACAGTTGGGTGAAAAAAGTACTACCTCAGAGCCTCAGAACATCCTGCTTCATTGTCCCTATACTGCATTTCTTTTATAGTCGTCTGCTTTTCTTTTAGGTTCAACTCAGAGAGGTTGAGAAGAACAACTTTCCTTCTCTCTCTTTTTAACAAAATCAATTGACCATGTTTGCAGGTTGCATTAGATAGAGCCTACTTATGAATAGGTGAAAAGATTTTCAAGATTCATTTTATCTTAAGTCCATTTTTGAGTAAGAATTTCATGTTTTTGTTTGTGATTCTTGATTAGGATTAACTCCAAAACACTTTTTTTTTTTTTTTTTTCAGAAGACTTCATTTGTAACATGTTTTTGATTATTTAGATTTTATTATGAAGTTGGCTTTATTTTCTTTAATAAGATTTTGCATATATTGAAATATTCATTTATTAGTACCAACAGTGTATTACTTTTTACTAGTTGTTTCAGAGATGATTTTGGTAGTAAGCTCCCTTCAGTTAGCTAAAAAAAGGTTTAGTCAAAGAACGCATAAAATGCAAACAGGTTTAAATGGTTCCACATGTACAGACACTAGAGCTCCTCATAGGTATTCTGTATTTAATAGAACTATAAAGACATGTCTGTTCCAAAAATTTTTCCCAGAGGAGAGCATTGCTGTTCTGAAGAACCACAGATACTATACTTACTGCCTTACTGCCTTTAGTCTACACTTACTGCCTTTGAAGATGTGTTTACTTAGTACAGTATCCTCCATTGGTGAAAAAAATAGCTTTCCTCATTTTTTTAAAAAAAAACCTTTTTCATTACAATTCTCTCTAAATGTATACATTCTCTACCTCTTCCTCCTATCCAGACTCACTCCATTACAATTCCATCCTGTTCTCAATCCAATCTGTAGCTTTCAGAAAATTTATCTATATTGATGGGGAGACAAAACTGTTAATGTGCTTCTCAACATCCCCTGACAGTAGAAAACTGTCTTCTATAAACTTTGTGATGTGATGCAGGGCCCCTCCCTGCTTTTCACAGTTCACGCTCTCCTGTCCTGCTGCAGAAGGTTGTATTGTGGGGAGAACACAAGGGCTGCACTTTTAAACTGTGCTTTTAAGTGAATTGTATTCCAGGTCTGCTTTTATACAGTGGAGCACATGGGTACATTCTAGTTCTCTGATTTAGAGATCTTCACTGTAAAGTATTTATCTTGCTGTCAGTTGCAAAGCCCTAGATATTTCACAGAATCACAGAATCACAGAATTTCTAGGTTGGAAGAGACCTCAAGATCATTGAGTCCAACCTCTAACCTAACACTAACAGTCCCCACTAAACCATATCCCTAAGCTCTACATCTAACCGTCTTTTGAAGACTTCCAGGGATGGTGACTCAACCACTTCCCTGGGCAGCCTGTTCCAATGCCTCACAACCCTTTCAGTAAAGAAGCTCTTCCTAACATCTGACCTAAAACTCCCCTGGCGCAACTTTAGCCCATTCCCCCTCGTCCTGTCACCAGGCAGGTGGGAGAATAGGCCAACCCCCACCTCTCTACAGCCTCCTTTAAGGTATCTGTAGAGAGCGATAAGGTCGCCCCTGAGCCTCCTCTTCTCCAGGCTGAATAAGCCCAGCTCCTTCAGCCGCTCCTCGTAGGACTTGTTCTCCAGGCCCCTCACCAGCTTCGTCGCCCTTCTTTGGACCCGCTCAAGCACCTCGATGTCCTTCTTGTAGCGAGGGGCCCAAAACTGAACAGAGTACTCGAGGTGCGGCCTCACCAGAGCCGAGTACAGGGGGACGATCACCTCCCTAGCCCTGCTGGTCACACTATTTCTGATACAAGCCAGGATGCCGTTGGCCTTCTTGGCCACCTGAGCACACTGCTGGCTCATATTCAGCCGACTGTCCACTATCACTCCCAGGTCCTTCTCCGCCTGGCAGCTCTCCAACCACTCATCTCCCAGCCTGTAGCTCTGCTTGGGATTATTATGCCCCAGGTGCAGGACCCGGCACTTAGCCTTGTTAAACTTCATGCAGTTGACCCCAGCCCATCGGTGCAGCCTATCCAGATCCTCCTGCAGAGCCTTCCTACCCTCGAGCAGATCGACACTCGCACCTAACTTGGTGTCATCTGCAAACTTACTGAGGGTGCACTCAATGCCCTCATCCAGATCATTGATGAAGATGTTAAAGAGGACCGGCCCCAGCACCGAGCCCTGGGGGACGCCATTAGTGACTGGCCTCCAACTGGATTTGACTCCATTTACCACAACTCTCTGGGCCCGGCTATCCAGCCAGTTTCTAACCCAACGAAGCGTGCGCCAGTCCAAGCCAAGAGCAGCCAGTTTCTTGAGGAGAATGCAGTGGGAGACGGTGTCAAAAGCCTTGCTGAAGTCAAGGTAGACCACATCCACAGCCTTTCCCTCGTCCACCCAGCGCGACACTTTGTCATAGAAGGAGATCAGGTTCGTCAAGCAGGACCTGCCTTCCATAAACCCATGCTGACTGGGCCTGATCGCCTGCTTGCCCTTCAAGTGCCGCATGATGACTCCCAAGAGGATCTGCTCCATGAGCTTCCCTGGTACTGAGGTCAAACTGACAGGCCTGTAGTTCCCCAGGTCAGCCCTCCGGCCCTTCTTGTAGATGGGTGTCACATTCGCTAGCCGCCAGTCAGCTGGGACCTCCCCCGATAGCCAGGACTGCTGATAAATGATGGATAGTGGCTTGGCCAGCTCCTCTGCCAGTTCTCTCAGTACCCTTGGGTGGATCCCATCCGGCCCCATCGACTTGTGCACATCTAAGTGCCGTAGCAGGTCACCAACCAGTTCTTCGTGGATGGTGAGGGCCACATCCTGCTCCCCATCCCCTTCCACCAGCTCAGGGTACTGGGAATCCAGAGAACAACCAATATTGCCGCTAAAGACTGAGGCAAAGAAGGCATTGAGCACCTCCGCCTTTTCCTCATCTCTTGTAACTAAGTTTCCCCCTGCATCCAGTAAAGGATGGAGATTCTCCTTTGTCCTCCTTTTTGTGTTGATGTATTTATAAAAGCATTTTTTGTTATCTTTAACGGCAGTAGCCAGATTGAGCTCCAGATGAGCTTTGGCCTTCCTAATTTTGTCCCTGCACAGCCTCGCTACATCCTTATAGTCCTCCCTAGTGGCCAGCCCACTTTTCCAAAGATTATAAACCCTCTTTTTTCTCCTAAGCTCAAGCCACAGTTCTCTGTTCAGCCAGGCTGGCCTTCTTCCCCGCTGGCTCATCTTTGGGCACATGGGAACAGACCGCTCCTGCGCCATTAGGATTTGCCTCTTGAAGAGCGCCCAGCCTTCCTGGACCCCTCTGCCCTTCAGAACCGATTTCTTTGCTGCTGTGTCAGTAACAGTGGGTAATAATGACTTCAAGAACAAATACTAGGAGAAAAGTTTTGAATGGATCATGCCATCTGAAAATGTATTATGAAAACATGTGGACACTGTTGTCTACAGGCAACAGTCATGTGTATCTGCTTCATCTTCCATTAGCTAGAAAAACACAATAGCTGAAGAGTTTAGAAGCAAAATCCAACTTTGCCAAGTTATGAACTACATCTAAGATTTGTAAGTACAAATGGATCTTTAAAGCAACGTATACTTTTAATTCATCAAATATTTGCTTCATTTGGCTTAATGTCCTCTGAATGTTAGACATTTTGTGTTTCACTTCTTGAAATTGTTTGTAAATCACTTTCTACTTTCTGTGATTATAGAGAACAATTTTTATGTCAGACCAAAGATAAATACAAGTAGGAAATGATTGTCTTACCATGATTCTCACAAAGCGTGGGCAGGCATAACTTGGAAGAAAGTCCACAAGATGCTTATAAAGTCTTTCTCCATCAAAGGCTTGGTTGGGTTTAAGCACAACAGCTGCCATCCCTATTCTTCCTTCACAGTCTAAAGTAAAAATAAATAAATATTAATTCAATATTAATATTATTGATAGTATTAATATCACAATTAATTTATAATTAATACAATTGATATAATTAATATTAATATTAATAAATATTAAAATCAAATAAATAAATAAATGCATTGTTTATTTATTACTTTTGAGGGGATTTAGTACTGATTTAGTACTGATCTGAGAAAGATTTTGATACTTTTAAATATCTGCCCTACCCTCTGAGGCATCATTCAGTATAAGTTACAAGATATATTATTTTGTAAGACTTACTGTTACTTTCAGAGTTTCACTCAAATAAAAAATGTCACCAATCTATTTTTTATTAGTAAGTCTGTATAGCTGGGAGCTGGCTGCTGGATTTTCTTCCTATCTTGCTCAATTTTAATGTTGGTATCACAGAATCACAGAATAGTCTAGGTTGGAAGACACCTCCAAGATCACTGAGTCCAACCTCTGACCTAACACTAACAAGTCCTCCACTAAACCATATCCCTAAGCTCTACATCTAAACGTCTTTTAAGACCTCCAGGGATGGTGACTCAACCACTTCCCTGGGCAGCCTATTCCAGTGACTAACAACCCATTCAGTAAAGAAGTTCTTCCTAATATCCAACCTAAACCTCCCCTGGCGCAACTTGAACCCATTCCCCCTCGTCCTGTCACCAGGCACGTGGGAGAATAGACCAACCGCCACCTCGCTACAGCCTCCTTTCAGGTACCTGTAGAGTGCGATAAGGTCACCCCTGAGCCTCTTCTTCTCCACGCTAAACAATCACAGCTCCCTCAGCCGCTCCTCGTAAGACTTGTTCTCCAGACCCTTCACCAGCTTTGTTGCCCTTCTCTGGACTCAATCAAGCACCTCCATGTCCTTCTTGTAGCGAGGGGCCCAAAACTGAACACAGTACTCGAGGTGTGGCCTCACCAGAGCCGAGTACAGGGGGACAATCATTTCCCTGGACCTGCTGGCCATGCTGTTTCTTACACAAGCCAGGATGCTGTTGGCCTTCTTGGCCACCTGAGCACACTGCTGGCTCATATTCAGCTGACTGTCAACCAATATTCCCAGGTCCTTCTCTGACAGGCAGCTAACAACACAACGTGGTAACATAAAATGAAATGAGTAACCACTAGTTCAATAAAAAGATGAAAGGAGTTCCAAAAAGACTAGTGCAGAATGTAGAAGTATATGATACCATACTTGTTTTTTATATGAAATCTAGTGGTTAGATAAGTAATGATGACTATCTTTTGCTTTAGTTCATGGACAGATTAGAGAGAAATAATGGAAATAGTGAACTGCAAACAGCAAATCATGTTCCATGTGAAAACAGAAATGTAAGACTGTTAACAAATACGTGACAAATATAGTTACTGCTTTCTCTTAGTTCAAACAAAAGTAATAACTCTAAATGGAGAAAAGATTTAAATTAGAAGAAATGAGCTGCCAGGATCAAGTATGCCCAGAATGAAATAGCAGCTTTGTGATGCGACCAAGGCATTGGATGTATAAGTATGGATGTTCCCTTTTCTTGAAAATTAATTGACAGTTTTTTAATTAGCATGTTTTTTAAAGTCTCTTTTGGTCATTTGTGAGACTCATGTTGATTCAGAAATATGAAAGAATTTGTTAATACTGAAACCCAGAATAACTGGGATTGATAACGAGGTTTTGATTTGATAGTGTATGCTAGTCACTGTCCTGAGACAGCAGAAGTCTTTCAGGAATCCTTGTCAACTCATGTCATCTACAGCTTGTCCACTGTAGATTAAAAAGAAATATGCTTTCTAAGTTAAATTACAATTTTATTTGTGTCCAACTGAATAATGCCATCTCTCATAAATCAGCATGTTGGCATTTGGTAGCCACCTGATGAACAACCATTCAGATTATGGCCTGTTTTCTGTTTACTTTTCATACATCCTCTTTTCTTTTGAATCCATTGAGTCTCCTATTTCTTAAAGAGTAGCTGGTGTCCTGGTTGCTTTTTCTTTATATGTATAGTGCATAGTTTCTTTTACCATTATACTGTTTGCCTTCTTCCAAAGGAAGCACAGAACAGGTATTCAACACCACAAGAAAGTTTGCCTTCTTTAAACTGTTCATTCTGATTATGCATATTCTGAGCTTTTCTATGTCATCTTGTAATCTAGTTACCCACAGATTTTCCACATGGTATTGCACATCTTATGAAGCACCATATGCCATTGGGAACATTCCATTTATGAAAAAATATGGATCTTCTAGGACTACTTCTTACAAGATAGTGACAAGTGTTTTCAGTCATCTTTTTATATGCTCTCTGTTTTAGCTTTTTTCAGAGTAAAGGATGTAGTCTAAGAGAAGTCTTAATTTGTGGTTTATAATTTTGTAATTCTTACATCTATATTACAAGTTTTAAATAATCCCAAATTTTCTGCTATTCACTACAAACTTTCAGCCTGTCGTCTTTAGCATTTTACTTTTACTCAAATTTCAAAACACTGTAGGGATGCTTGAATTTCTGAGTTGATATGACTGATTTACTTACTTATAAGTTTGCATTCTTTTGTAAGCAAAGAAAGGACTGAGTATAAAATTACTATTTTAATTTGTTATTCTGAAATTATAAAGAGTGTCTTACTTTTAATGTTTACACCATAAACATTAGCTTCTTGAATGAAGTCCATCATACCGATAATTTCAGCAACTTCTACAGTGGCAACATTTTCCCCTTTCCACCTGTTGAAAATATTTTTAAAATAAGATAGGTTTTAGCTAACTAGATTTTTCTATACATGGCTATACGTGATGGAGCCCTACTTTTCTTGTTGACTACTGTTGTTCTTGGCTGAAGAATGCAGACAAATAAAACCTTTTCTGATTTAGAGCCTTCTCTTCTGAAACCTCAACCTTAGAAGAAAAGGAAGTGTCATTTGGCTCAAATTTTAAAAATTGTACTGCCTGGGTGTGAATTTTGGTGAATTTTGAATGAGATACTTAAGGTTCCTGTTAAAACAAAATTCATTGGGTTAAAGTCTGATCTGTGTCATCTGGTTCTGCATATATGTGATTTCTTTCAAGCTCGCTGGATTTACGGTTAACTCTATACCACACCTGAAAGTGTCTCCCACTCGGTCAGTGAAGTAGAGGAAACCATTCTCATCCATCACTAGGAGATCTCCTGTATTAAAATATACATCTCCTTTCACAAACACGTTATGTAGGAGTTTCTTCTCAGAGGCCTCATTGTTTCCAATATATCCAGAAAATGGGGCTTCCTGAGTAACTTGGGTAACCAGAAGACCAGGTTCACCTGCAGGCCATGAAAGGGTGATGAAAAAAACAAAACAAAACAAAACAAACAAAAAAACAAACAAACAAACAAACAAAAACATATTAACAGTAAGCTATTTAGAGCATAAAGTGTTATATTAAAAATCTTTTTGAAAGTCACATCTGGTCTACTCATTTTTATATTTCTGTAACTATTTCCTGAACAGAAGAAATAGGTGAGTGGAAGAGGGTACATAATATGGCTTCCTTCTAGCAAATCTAGCTCTTAGGAAGAGCTTTGTGGTGTACAGTGCCCAAGGAAAAAATATTCTGTCATTTGAAAATGATGCTGGTAGTCAACCAGTACCGATGGGGGCAAAAGACAGTGCTTGACTTTCCTGTGTTTTATCTTTTTCCAGAGGATAGGGTTGCTAGAGCTCTCAGCAGTGTGCTGTTGTGGAAAACACACATCGTAAACCATGGTGGGACATTTGATGGTGTGCCTAGGCCTCTGAACATCACAGAGTTCTTAAAGTCTGCAACATTTCCCTACTGGGCAACAATCCTTGCTGCTGTGTAAGTCCCATTTATACTAAGGGCAAAGCTCCCATTGTTTTACTGGGATTGGCTTGGACTATCCTTTTTAATGCATTTTTATTGTTCTATACTATGATAGGTACTGGCTTAGTTCCCAGTCTGCTCTGTGTTTAAAACACATTTCCAGCTTCTATAGATTTTTATTGTTTTTCCTTCAACAGATTTATGGAGATGCTTTCAAACAGTTTTCTTCAGAGCTGTATAGCTGACTCATAGCTTCATATTTGGTTCTCAGTTTGAATTCTAGATGTGGAAAGTGAAAGGAAAGCTCATACAGATATTTAATGTGACTATAGTAAAATGCACTGCTATGTCTTATGTGTGAACCAGTTTTTAGGATTTTTCTACAAATATATGTATATATTTATTCTCAGCTGCAAGGAAATACTTTTGGCCTGGGAGCTTCAGATATTTGGGTAGTAGTGTCCCATTCTAAGTAGGAGTTAGGAAATGTTATGCAACTCTAGGTACAAAATATTTGAAACTGTTTGGGGGACTTAATTTAAAAATATGAAAAATATCATCCAGATTTTGAAATTATATTGCTCTTCCTCAGAACTTAGAGGTGTTAGAAAGCATCTGTAAATAACAGGTCTCACAAAACATCTAGGAATTACCATGTCCATTGTATCTGGGAAGAAACAACAACAACAATAACAATACAATACTAAGAAATCCATTTGTTCAAGAATATGATTTTTTTTTTTTTTTTTTTTGCAGCTGAGAATAAAAACCTCCTGAGCCCAAAATATTATTTTCTTATATTATTGCATATTTGGATACTTAGATATATTGTCAATATTTGAATATTTTATTTTATACATTATCTACAGGTTCCTATTTGGATCTGTTTATAATATATTTTTCCCTGTTTCATTTTCAAGTTCAAAGTCTAGATCAAGAACCTATTGTGCAAAGAGCAGAGAATTAATCCCTGGCCCCAAAACCCACCATCTCAATTGAGTTATCTGATAATTAATATACAACTGATAATTCTCCTTACCTATTTGTGCTTTCTTACACCTTCCATGTTCATCCTTCAGAGGTTCTTCTTTTGAGATATCATATTTCAACAACTCAAAAGAATGTAAGAACTAAATAAAATAATTTTAAAAAGTGCATATACATGCTTAAAAACCTCGCTGTCTTTACTTTATTCTTGGTCAGATAAAAATGTAATAAAACAGATAAAAATTAATGGATAGTTCCCAATTACATTTGAGAGATTTGGAACAGCCTGAAATACACTGAAATATATTAACAGTATTCTGAGAAGCTGTTATCAGAAAGTGTTCATATCATAGTAAGAAATATTAAGAATACAGATGAGATGTTTGTCTACTTTGATGATAAAAAATCCATTATTTTAGAATATGGTCTGATTTGAAAAAAATATATATAACATAACACAGTGCTTTTGATCAGATTGTTGATCTTGCTTTAAACCTACCACCAAATTCTAAGTAAGAACTTAACATTAGTGAAATGAAAATAAAGAAGATTTTCTGACAAAAAAAAAAAAAAAAAAAAAAAGAAGAAGAAAAAATCCAAATTAAATTTACAGGCATCTCAAAAATTACTTCTGCCAGATCAAAGTGGAAACTTAGAGGTCAATGGTTTGATTTAGACTTTCCTGCCTTTGTCCCCTGTCCACACAGTTAAGATTGCTAAAAGATCAAAAGCATCGCAGAGTTATTATTATGGCCATGGGAAGGCATTTTCAGCATCTAAGATTAAAAGCAGAAATCATTTGGAAATCATTAATTTCTTTTTGATGTTAACTGATCTGAATCTTTAGTACCATTTGAACAGTATTTTATTGTAGTATAATATTCACAGTTCACAAAAAGTCTGTACAAGTAGGAAAACATTTGAGACTGCCATGGTATTTTTATGAGTGAAAGATGTGTATCTCCAGTCAGAGTTTCAACAGTAGTCCTGTATATAAATTTATATTTCAGGTAATTTGATATTTTTATCTTCTAGTTGCTGGGTTGTGTTTGTTTGTTTGCTTGTTTGCTTAACTTCAGAGAAGAAAGTGCTTTTTTTAATGACTGAAAAAGCAATCATTAAATTTGTGTGGGTTTGCTCTAGAACATGTATCTCCTGATTTATACCAAAAGTCAAATCAAAACTAATTTCTGACTCATTACTTAATATGTGTGGGTTTTGAGGATGACAAACTCCAGTGAACACTGTTTTTAATCATTACTATGGACATGTACTTCTATATGGTCTGTTCAGTTTAGTTTTGTTTTGCTTTATTTAATTCTGGAGGAAAAATTGGCAGCTTTGGCAGACTTTTTTTGTGTATTTATTACAGGGTTACAATATATGTACAGAGAACAGAGTCAAGTAAGGGAGTAAAAATAAGATTTCCATTTCCACAAATCAAACTTTGGACTGTAGTAAGCAGTTCCTTCCTTGTACATTCTTCTGCCATTGACCTGCTCCTTTTTTTTTTTTTTTTTTTTTTTTTTTTTTTTTTTTTTCTTGGCTGACTAATTGATTGGTTGACTTGTGTACATTTACCTTTGAGAAGATGCCAGCACGTCCCACAGCTCCTATCTTATTTGTATAGTTAAAGAAACCAACATTTCCTTCTGTGGATCCATAGAATTCAAATATTTTAATTGGGCCAAACCTCATCAGGAATTCTTTCCAGACAGCAGGCCTTATACCATTTCCTAGAGCAATGCGTACTTTGTGAACTCTGTCCCCTTCTTTCTGTGAACAGCAAAAAGAAAATGGATTTTAAATACCTCTAGACATCTAAAATTTTCCATAGAAGATGAAAAATGCCATTTTGACTAAAACCATTTAAAGGAAGATATTAGTTTTGTAAAAATAGAACAGGAAAACATTAGAATTAGTTTGCCTGAGGTTGAAGGACTTTCATAAGGCAAGAACTTTATTTTTGTAGTTCACCTTTGTTTTTTCATGTAGAAATGCAGTGCTTGTGTGACTGAGCACTGGAACAGATTGCCCAAACAGCTTGAGGAAACTCCCTCCTTGGAAATCTGAAAAAGTCATCTGGATATCATGCTGGACAACCTTATAAGGTATCCCTGCTTGAACAGAGGATTTTGACCAGTTGACCTCCAGAGGTCCCTTTCAACCTCATCTATTCTGTGATTCTGTGAAATTCAGTAACAGATGTGTATCCTACAAAGTTGAAAAGATTCATTTTATCTTGAAAAAAGTATATATATTTTTTTTTAGCATGTTCAGTATCACATTGGATCACATGGAAATTCTTTTCTGAAACAACTGCATAAATAACAACCTATCTTAGAAAAAAACTATGACACATTATGGTTGATTCTACATATGACAGGCTCAACATAAGCCAGCAGTGTGCACTTGCAGCCCAGAAGACCAACTCTGCCCTGGGCTGCATCAAAAGGGGAGTGACCAACAGGTCAAGGGAGGTGACTATCCCACTCTACTCTGAGACTGACGCCCCACTTGGAGTACTGCATCCAGGTTTGGGGCACCCAGCATAAGATGTAGACCTGTTAGAGCGAGTCCAGAGGAGAGCCACAAAGATGATCAGAGGGCTGGATCAACTCTCCTGTGAAGATGGACTGAGAGAGCTGGGGATGTTCAGCCTGGAAAAGAGAAGGCTCTAGGGAAACTTCTTTGTGGCCTTTCAGTACTTAAAGGGGGATAATAAAAAAGATGGAGAAGGACTCTTTACTTGGCTAAATAACAATAGAACAAGGGGGGATTGTCTTAAACTAAAAGAGGATAGATTTAGATTAGACATTAAAGGAAGTTCTTCATTGTGAAGGTAGCAAGGAACTGAAACAGGTTGCCCACAGTAGTTGTGGATGTCCCATCCCTGGAGGTGTTCAAGGCCAGGTTGAGTGGGGTTTTGGCCAACCTGATCTAGTGGGTGGCATCACCACCTCTGGCAGGGGGGTTGGAGTTAGCTGACCTTCAAGGTCCCTTCCAACCCAAGCCATTCTATGAATCTATGATGTTACTTGGTATTAAATTTAACAAGTCTGTCATGTTGCCTAAGGAACCTGGAAAAGTAGCATAATGATTTAAATCTCCTCAACTGACCTCATATATCTAGGAGCACTTTTAATCTTAAGATCAAATTCAGAAAAGCTGGTAATCAAAGTTGGAGTCAAAAGTAAATCTTAACGTGTCATGGTTACATGTCAGTTATGTCATTATTGTACAATATTCAGATGTTTTCAGCATTGGACCAGACTGCTCAGCTCATATATAGACCTGTAGTCCTCACTTTTTCTGGATATATAGGTAGGATTGAGTGATTAATCTCCTACCATGATTGAACAACAACAGAAAGTAAGAACACTAAATTATTTCGGGTCCACAACAATGGTTTCCTCAAGTAAAATAGATGTTTTTGTTTTTGTTTTTCCATTTTTGGTGTGATTTGAAACTTATAAAATTGTAATAATAAAAATGATTTCTAAATAACAAAGTTGATTTCAAAATGGAAAGTTGAAATAGTCTAACTAACTAGAGTTACACTGAAATATTCTAAATGATTCAAAGTGTTTTAATGTTTTCACCTAATATTGAGATAAAATTGTTTTGTGAACTCTGGGTTAACTGATGTTTTAATTTTACACAGCACTGCATGTCTGACAGACAACTAATATGTATTTTGTCATGATATGATCAGCAGTAATGCAGACTAGATTCCACTTGTTAAGACAGGAGTGGAAATTTCCCTGCTTCTGTTCAAGTAGCTCTGCTTTCTTTTGTCATTGTAAAGGTAAACCTGAAAGGACAGCATAGCACATGATGTGATCAAACTCCGTTAAGAACAAGTTGGTGGGCTGGTTGGGAGAACTCCTTTATATCTAACATTGTATCTTCTTTAACACCTCATCTTCAGAGGAAGATAATGCTGTTTTGTTGTTGTTTGTTTGTTTTTTATGTATGTGTGTTTTTGTTTTTGGTTTGGTTTGGTTTTCAGATAGCTGGTGTTACTGACTCTAAGACTTGAAGTAAATTTTAGAATGTTCAGAGATTATAAGGTTAAGAGAAACTATTATGCTGGTTTCATCTTCACATTATTTCAAATTTTAAAATGTATTTGAAGTTTTATAGTTCTCTTTAAAAACACTCCTTGGCACATAGTCTGTTTTGTTTGTTGCCTCATATGGGGTACCATGTTTAAAATGTATTTTTCTCGTAGGTACATGGATGCTAGATCAGCTTCCTATAGACATGTTCCAGTCAGAGCTGGGTTCTAGTTGCAGAGTCCTCATCTGTGTAGCCCTAATCCTGGGCAACACCAAGACGGTTTTGGTCTGGCATGCCACAGCACAAAGCGTTTAAGTGAAACATATTTGCCTGACTTATTGGAATAAGCAGGTCTCCTTCACTGTGGAAGACTCTGTGTGGTACATAATAGTTTATAGGTAGCACACATTGGTAAGATAACTGATCTTAACAGGTCTCTGTATCTACACTGATCCATTTCTGTTGACATCCTGAATTTCCTTAAAAGCTGGACCACTGTTCAGTTTTTCCTCTTTTTACCAGTTGCCAGTTAAACATAAATATCCTCTCTGTTAAATTCTTGTTATTGAGCCAAGTGAAGGAAGTTCTTCATGCCTTCTCATGCAGGAGAGACCTTTACACAACTAGTTCTGTCTAGTTAATTATTCCTTTGTTGTTTGATCCATGGACTACTGACATAATGTTTGTACAGGCTCGAGGTCTGGCCAACAGCTTTTCTAGCTTGTTCCCTCCAATGTCTTTTTGTCTTTGACCTGTCTCCTACATCCAGACCACACAAAAATAATTCTCTGTTCAAATCAGCACATGAATTCTCTCAGATGTTGCTTTATTGCTAGTTCTTGTGCCAATCTCTGGGCAATGAAGTTGGAGAGCATTTTTTAACCTTGTGCTTGTACATGATGTTTTCTGTGGTAGGAAACTATGTCACCTCCCTTCAGTAATTTCCTAACTCCCAAGTATAAAATTAAAAAAATTAACCAATCTTAGTCACTTTCCGCCATGACCTATAAACAAGCATTGCAACATAATAAATATTTTCAGGCTTACATTCTTTCTTTTCTGCTGCTGCTCTGCTCAGTGACGTCGTACTTTTGTCCTAAGTCTAATCATGATTTAGCTCCATGCCATTCAGACTATTGTTGCAGGGGCAAGCAAGATTTTGCACCACGCTAATAACCATATGCCTTTTACAAGGATGATTCTATAATCATATTCAGAACTATGGAGCAAAAGGTGCATTTGGAGCAACTCATCAGGAAAAAATATACATAACAAAACAAAACAAATAAAATAAAATCAGCACATCCAAAGCCATGCAAAAAATGAATTATCAACTACTAAGTACTGGGTAGAGTAGCCTTCTCTTAATAAGTAATTAGTTTGGAACACAGCAATGCAAGTGGTTAATCATTTGATCTGGTTCACACTCTTTTGGTCACCAAGTCTGATAAAGCATCTCCTGCTTATACCTTTTCCTTACTGACCTGCCACTTGCCTATCACTCAAATAACAAACCAACATACTTGGCTTTACAGAAGAATTGGTGCTAGTTTGTAGGAATAACTCTCCCATCCTGCCAGGCTCATGCCTGCATAACTCCAGTAAATGTACTTACATGTACTTCAGTGCTATTGTAGAGCTACAAGCAACACAAGGTCCAAAATTTGTATCCACTATAAAACATTAAGAATATGATACCATTGAGAAATGAATAAATCCGTATCACTTAGAAAATACAGATTTTCTTGTAAAGGAGAACTTACACTGGGCTGGTTACAAAGGTAACGACAGAGCTCCCCAATGTACAAAAACATTGTCACATTGTATTTTCTACACTCATTCCAAAACTGGCTTGCAGAAAATTTCTTCTTCAAAACACAAGTTGCTCCTAGGTGACAAAAACAGACAAGAAAATTCAAAATAACCATTAAAATCTATCTTTCCTTCTACTACTACTGTTAGAGATAAGTTACCATTTTCTAAATGATAAATTCACCTATTTAAATAAGTTGTAAGCTATTTCCAGCAAATTCTTTCTTCAAACATGACTAGTACAACGGATCCTTGCTTCTCATATTTTTCAGTAATATCTAAAAACCTACAGTATAAGAAGCAGTAGAAGAGAATCTTTCAGTCATCTCCAGTTATTAGGAATAGGCCCAAACCTAACCAGTTTGTTTATGTCAAGATGGTTACTGGTGTAAATCTGAAAAGAGAGCTTGCGATGGGAGAGAAGGTAGCTTGCAGTCTTCTTTATTTGTGTGGGCAGAGAAACTATCTTAGAGACTTTATTATTTTTGTCTAGCTCCCCTTTTGTGTTTCATGTCAACTCATCACCCACAATTTGTTTTTGCAGCTCTAAGTTGTTTCATGCTTCTCATTCCAAAACTAATCCCTTCCTAGATTTCTCATGTCTCCCACCCTGTTCCTCTTCCATATTTTTTTCTAAGTGTTGTCAGCTAGGAATTTCCAATTTCCTTGTTTCTCTCCTTTCCAAAAAGTGTTTCTGCCTGAGTCCTATTTGTCCCACATAAAGTTTCCCAGTGTCTTTCAAGTAACAAATCCCTTCTAGTTCACTTGTTCCTAGCTCTCCAATTCCTCCTTGACCCAGGTACCCCCTTTCTTGCAAGACATGAAGCTCTCAGAGCTTTTCAGCCTCACTCATGTCAAAGACTGCCTTGTTATTCAAAACACATACCCATCAGAGTCCCAGTCTGAATGGCCCATCTAAGAAAGCTGTTATTCTACCTTTCTCCCCCAAGACAAATCAAAGTTTCAAACATTTTCATACACTACTTCTCCCACCCCTTTCATGTTTCTGTTAGGCAGCAGCTGTCATCTGTTGCTGCAACTCAGCACACCTGCCTATGCTCTCCCTGAAGAAGCAAAGCACTGAAATGGCTTTTAAACAGCTCAGATGTATAATTACTATAGCAAAAACAAACAAGCAAGCAAACAAACAAACAAGCAAAAAAAATAAATGGGCGAGACTCTGAGGACAAGAAAAGAGGCCACATCCAAAAAAAAAAAAAAAAAGATTGATAGCCCTGTACATAAAATGCCAAGAAGTCCATTACCAGAATCAAAAGTGGAGACTCAGAGTTTTCAGGCTTTTGGTGTTAGGATACAATGTAATTTCAGGTTAAACTTAAAGAACACATGGAGTCATTTCAGAAATGTACATAATTCGAGTAATGTTATGTTGGATCTATGTAACAGCTGGTGTCTACTACAAGCTTCAAAACTACAAATAGATTTTTTTTTCCCACTGAGGAAGGTGATAAAAATGAGAAGGTAACAAAAGTCTATTGGGAAACATAATGTTGGAGTTACTCACCAAATGGAGTTAGTTATTCACTAAACGATAAGATGTTACAGCATTCTTAAGTTAATGAAATTTCACTTGAAGGTAAATATTACCTAATTCAATGCATCCACCGATGCCAAGAAGAGAAGCACTGATGTGGTACAAAGGAAGAGTGAGATACATAATATCATTAGAAGTTGCTCCACACTGAATAAATGCTAAACAGGCAGATAGGGCTCTTAGATGAGTGATGATAGCAGCTTTTGGGAAACCTGCAAAAGGGAGAAGAGCAAATAATTATAAATATAGTGCTTGCACTAATAATTTTGCTGCAAACATAGAATTATGTTTGTAATATACTGGGAGAATTGTTTCTTTCTTCTTAGTCTTTGTCTATCCTGTCTTTCAGTCTTCACCTCATATCTCCTTAGCCTCTCAACTTCTCTAAGACTATTTGATCCTTTCCTCTTCTTGACCTGGGAAGAAAAGTCCATACCTGTCACAGACCAGTGGAGACTGTGTACACAGTGTTCCCTCGACAGAAAGAAAGAAATGAAAAGGTTCTGGAGAACCCTTGTGCCTTGTATCCTCAGCTTCTATTTGCAGTAAGAGTAACCTTTATTATGAACTTCTCTGTCTTAACTTGAGGAAGGATTCTTCTTTCCTTCCTAGTGATGGAAAGTGAAACTTCACTATTCAGGTCAGTCACAGAGGAAAAGTTTCCTCCCAGAGCCTAAGCACTTGTGCTGGCGTTATTTCTTTCTAGTCTGAACTTGTGAATTTCTGTTACTATGAACTGACAGCAGCTGTTAGAGACTGACTTTACTGCCCTTACTTTTAAGAAATAAAGTTAAGGCATTGAACATCTATATGAAAATTCACTAACTGAAATTATGTAATTGTTATGGCAAAGTATAAATGGACTAAACAAATTTACTTTTAACTAAACAAATTCCTCCATATCTTGACTGCAAAATTCAAGTTCTGTCTTTTTGTGTGCATGTCTTGCTGCCAAAGTTATACCAAATGAAGTTTTGGAGCTGCAAGTGTACATTGTTGTACACATTCTCACCTGTACTTCCCGATGTGAAAATATACATGGCTGTGCATCTTCCGTTATTGACAGCTCTAAGGTGAGATGGAACAGGGTGATCAGGGACTTTGTCTAGCTTGTCCAGTATAGTGCCAACATGCTGGAAAGGAGAACTGCTGCTCATCAGCCAGACAGTAATATTGTTTTCCAAGAGATGAAAAATAAACTCAGTCTCTATTGATCCCAAACAATCTGTCAAGTTAAAAACAAACAAACAAAACCACTGTTATTAAAATAATTGCAACTACTTCCCTGATTGTCTGCACTGGAATTATCTACCCAGCCACCGTGTACTGTCAGTCACAGGACAACTCAACCTACCAGACAGGGAAAATATAATCGTGGTGTTTAATTAAAACTAATAATACAAAAACAATGAAGGTATTTATGCTCAATTTCTCTATACTTCTTATGTGGCTTTAGTTGTAATAGAAAAAAATTAACTGGTCTTTATGGCATTAAAATACAGGATTTAATTTAGTCAGTATGCTAAAACATTTGCACATCTTAAAGCTTTTAAAGTATAATACAACTAACGAGCCCTCACAGGTTCACATACGTGAATTATAGAAGTATTGCCAACTTGTATTCAAGCTGGGAAAAGAGGAGCAGAAATGTTAAATAAACTGCCCAGTATTACATAATATGCCAGTTAGAGGGCCAAAATTATATTTATGCTAAACTGTTTGCTTTAAGCAATGCTAACTTTGGACTACTACTGGGCCACTTCTTTGAAGCAGTTCTAAAGTGAGTATACATTTGTATATATAGATTTTGACTATAAAGAAAATGTGAGCCTTCCAGTAGTCAGTGTAGTTGTATCTATGTAAGCCAATAAAGAGAAATAGCAATGAGATGCTGCTGGAGTATATCTCCCAGCTGTTCACTTGCTCATGAGTTACTGTTCATGCTGTTACATTGTCCAGTACTTGGAGTTTCAGTTTTAAGCCTTTTATTATACTAATTAATTCCACATATGTTGGTGTATACATTTTAAATTCAACAAGTCTTTCTCATTCCCCTCCTTTTTAGCCAAAATATATGTATGTATATACACGTGTACTTATGGAGGTGAGCAGAGGGGCAGGTGCTGGGCTCTGCTCTCTGGGGACAGTGACAGGACCCAAGGGAATGGCATGTAGCTGGGACAGGGGAGGGTCAGGCTGGGTGTTAAGAAAAGGTTCTTCACCAAGAAGTTGGTTGTGCAATGTGACAATCTCCCCAGGGAAGTGGTCATGACACCGAGCCTGAAGGAGTTCAGGAAGAATCTGGACAATGTTCTAAGACCTATTGTATGATCTTTGGATGGTCCTGTGTATAGCCAGGAGAAGGGACTTGAGTTCCTTCCGAATCAGGGTATACTATGATTCTGCTTCTATATGATTCTGTATATGAAGTGCTTTCAGCTTTGAACTGTTCTGATTATCTATTTCTGATAGAAAGCCAAACACAATAGAAAGTAGTAAACCAAATACAATGCAGGACTTACCTTCTCCTATCACCACTGCTCTTGCTGCACATGTATTACAACAGTGCAGGAGAGATCTGGAGCGGACATTGAAGTTGAGGAAAGCCACCACACAGCCCAGTTTTGCCAGTCCAAACCAGACATGAATGAAGTCAGGTCCATTACCCATCAGCAGGGCCACAGTATCACCTTTTTTCAGAGCCCCATAGTGTAGGAAGACCTGTGCTACCCTGTTACTCCTCCTGTCCACGTCCTTGTAGGTATGCACATTCCCTTCATAGATGAGGAATGGCTTGTGGGGTACCTTTCCCACTCTATGCATGAAAAGATCAATTACTGAGAGAATTCCATTTTTTGCCCGTTTCTTTATCATTGATTTTAACCTCTTCCGCTTCAAGAAGAAGACCAGATCCTCCCAGAAATATGGGAAAAAAATCTTCAGAGAGACAAACAGCACCAGTATTCCTCCAGTAACTGTTGAAAGCCACATGCATGCCATGCTGGGGTGAAAATAATAGATTTGCTATGCTAGAGATATAAAATACAGTGCATTAATATAATTGATAAGGAGTTTTAGGAAGACAGACACTGCAAGATAATAAACTAATTACAGTCCCATCAAATAATTAGACAACTGTCTAAAATACTGTATTTATTGGAGTTTGCTAAAAAAAAAAAAAAAGAAAAAAAAAAAAAAAATGGATTTTTTTAAATTAAAAAAAAAATAAAAAAAAAAAAAAAAGGAGATTGTGCAGTTTAGAAAAACATTCTAAACTGAAGAA
>NC_048926.1:49920402-49946617 GCF_011077185.1 Oxyura jamaicensis
TTCAGTTTAAAAAAAAATTCTAAACTGAAGAAAAAGGAGATTGTGCAGTTTAGAAAAACATTCTAAACTGAAGAAGAATGAAAGTTCATTCAGAGTGGAAAAAAAGAAGGAACACATTTCTTTTAATTTGGCCAGGGCGACAATAGAACAAAAAAGACATTGACAATTAAATACGTGATGTTAATTTAGAAATATTAAAAATATCTGAAGGACATAGCAATAAATAAATAAATAAATAAATAAATAAAAGATATAAGCAGGGAAAATATTGTCACACTTTTTCTTAATCTGGAGTCAAAATTCTGTTTACAGTGTTTATTATACCACAGCAGATCTTAAAAAAAAAAAAAAAAAAAAAAAAAAAAAAATTAAAAAAAAAAAAAAAAAAAATTTTTTTATAAAAATTATTTATTAAAACTGTTTATATACACTACATCTATAAAACGCACCAAATATTTGTTGTTACATCAGGTGTTTTTTTAGCTCCAGTGGAACTTGACACCATTATGTAGTTCTCCACAGACAGTAGGTTTGAATAGTCTAATGAACATGCACAAATTTCAAGTAATATGCTGTGAACCTTCTGCATCTTCTAAAATAGTCAAATTTCACCTGAGAGTTTTCTGGCATTTGCAGTAAATGGTGATTAATAGCTGTGTATTATTTACATTGTGTTCATTATTTAAAGTAATACCCAGAAGTCTCAAACAAAACCATGAACCATTACTACACAAACACACGCTAAGAATTGAAAAAACACTTATAGCATAATTGATATTAACATATTTCAGGTAAACACAGCCATATTTTCAATTGACCTTAGAGGAAATGAAGGCTTTATAATGATCATGCTAAATCCTTGTATTTTTAAAACATGTAACATTGACCAGTCGTGTTTTTAAAGTTTGCAGGATAACTACAAATCTTTACATGATAATCTAGGATTAAGGAACACATCAGCAGTCTGTGAGGCTTTTCTAAACTATGTTGCTTCCACTTTGTAGTTCATATATATATATATATATATATATATATATATTACAAACAAGCGGTACTTTTGATATGTTCATCAAGCTTGTTTACAGTTTTTACAATAGTCACACTACCCTGTATAATTTACTACCTTGTGGAATTTACTACTTTGTAGATTTTTTGGCAGCAAGTAGGATCTTGTATGTACTACAAAGTATGGGATACAACATTGTATGGGATAAAAAAGCAGCTTAAAAATGAAAGCCTTGTTACATTTGTTGTGTACAAATGTATAAAAGAAGTCAAAGTATGCAATATATTTTGTATTTTTTTTTTGTTCTTTGTTTTATTATTTGTCAAGGTCCTTTGTCAATAAGAGATATGTGCTTAAAGTCTGATTTTTTTTCTCTCCTTTGTATTCTTTTTTCCAAGTTTCAAACAACAGAATTTTTCAAGCTCTCAGATATTTTCCGTGAAACCTTGGAAAGAGCACTTAAAACATTAGCTTGAAATAACCAAATAATTCCTTCAGCCTTGTATTAATGTGTGATTTGGTATTTCTAGTCTTCTTTTATATGACTAAACTCATTATATATATATTTTTTTTTAAAAAAAGTTACTGTAACAAAAACTGGTTTTTGGTTGTTCTCAGTCTGAACTTCAATCCTCTCTTATAAAAAGGGATAACAAAACAACAGACCTGCTACTACAAGACACAGCCACAAATAGATAGAGCTACTACATGTGCACAGACCAATGACAACATACAAAGTGGCTCTGACAGGCAGGGGACACACTGGAGAGGGGAAAACAAAACAAAACAAAACAAAACAAAACAAAAACAAACAAACAAACAAACAAACAAACAAACAAAAAAAAAAAAAAAAAAAAAAAACCACCAGCACAGGGAACAGTCAAGGAGCTGGAAAAAAAAAATCCAGAAATGTTCTGATGGCAGCTTTGTTCCAAACCCAGGGGAACAAGAACAGTTTTGTGTGTTGGTCCTGATGTAAACTTTGTGTCCTTGCTCTCTAAGATATCTTAGGTATCTGAGGTATCTGGTAGAAATACTGTTTTGAACAGTTGCTACAAAGTCTTTATTATTATTATTATTAGAGTATTTTAATCAATACTTTGCTGCAAATTAAATTGGAACTGAATTCAAGAAAATTGGTCACCAAGCTCACATTACTTCTTTTTGTTTGTGTGCTTTAGACTAATAGATTGAAGCAATACAGAGTTTTGTTTACTTACTCACTATGCTTTATTTCTGTTTGTTTATTTTAAACTTTTCAACTACAGTCACATGGGCTTAAAACACTTCTTTTTAATGAAAATTGAGATCTTAATTATGTCATAATACATTGAGCTTGAAGGAAAGCACAAAAGACTGAGAAAGTAGTCAGTGGTGTTGAAGCATACAATTAACTGTTTTTCAATATCTAGACAACCACAATGATAATGACAAACAACAAATGGAAAGGTTTCCAAATACAGTGAATCCAACCATTCACTAAAAATACAAATACTCTCTTTTCCAAGTAATTGGTCTGTTTTCTCAGGAAAACGTTACCTTGCTAAAAGCAATACGATCAATAGGCAACAAAAGTTCAGTTTAGAAGCTCATTAGAATAAATTAAAATGTTTATCTGAACATGGCAAAGGGACAAAAAGCCAACCTCAGAAAAGTGTAATGCAAGCAAATAAAGGAATGAGTCTGTTCTGACTTCAGATGCGTGCTGTGAGCATTGTTTCATGTAAATAATAAATAACTTATAAAAGAAATGCAAACACCAGAATTTACAACCACCCAGCATGTGAAGGATCAGAAATGTTACTGAACAAATATATTCTTACCACCTCTTTGATTTTATAGTACTCCTCCCGGCCACCTCAGGTCTCCCGTTCTGTATTTCCTTAGCCTCTCAGCTCACTGTCCTGCAGGGAAGTGACCAGCAGGCAGGCAGGGCAGGCAGGACAACTATGTGCACCGTGGGCAGCCCTCGCTAGCAGTGACCAAAGCTGGCCAGGTGCCTGGTGCTGCCTGGCTGGGCTCTGCTTCCTGCCCAGCCCCAGCTGTTGGAAGGCTGCCATCCTGGCCCCCTGGGGGCTTCCATGGGGGACACTGAGGCAGTCCCATGGTGGCCTAGACAGGCATCAGGCTGCAGGACCTGACTGCTGTGAGTCTCCGAGATTGAGAGTGACAGAGAACAGGGCTGCAGCAGGTGTGCCCGTGGGGGGAAGTACAGCTCTGCCTGGTGGCCAAGCTTCAGGAAGAGGTGGGTAGGCTGAGGAGCATCCCAGAATCTGAGAAGGTGATAGATCTAAGGACCTGTGCTCTGCGCTTTCTGGTACACAGGTGCCAGCCTAGCAGAGCCAACACTGAGGCTGATCCAGCACCTGTTCAGCACTGGGATGGAAATGGAGAGGGATGGACAGGGAGATGTGGAAGTCACCTTGGAACCACCAGAAGATCCTTTCCTTGCACCTCCAACCATCTTTATGTAATAGGTAAGAGGATCTGAGTAAGGTAGACAAAGGACATAATGAAATGGAGGGAGAGGAATCACTGCATGAGATGTTAAAACTACCTTCCTCACCAAGGTTAGATCCACAAACTCCTTGCATCAAGAACAGCATTAAGACCAGCACTGGGAAGAAAAAATTTATGGTTACGGGGCACTCCCTGTTGAGGGGAATGGAGGTTCCCATCTACAGACCAGAGTCTATTTTCAGAGAAGTTTGCTGCCTCCCCAGCGATCAGGTCAGGGATTTCACCAAAGAGCTTAGCACAGCCTTCAGAGCCTTACCCACTTCTCCTGTTTCACATTGGTTAGGTACTAGTGATGTTGCATCAAGAAGTTTTGAAAGAGATTTTAGGGTACTGGGAAAATTGCTGAAGAATTCACCACCTTAACCATTCTGTGGTTCAGGTGCTCTGGTAGTGTTTTCCTCTATCCTCCCAGTAACAGGGAAGAAAGAGACATCATCAATGTCTGGCTCCGAAGCTGATACCTCTTCCAGAATTCTAGTTGATGTAGCTACATCAGATTCTTTGAGACATAAGATCTGCTGGGGCCTGACAAGAACCACCTGTTTATATGGGGAAGATGTTTCTTCACCTGTAAAATAGCAAGATTCACTGAGAGGTCTTTAAACTAAGATTGCTGGGGAAGGGAATACCACCAGGAGTGCTGTAGGTGAGTCAGTGGATGGCACAGTTAATGAGAACATTTACACAGTTCCAGGGAGAACCAGAGGTTTTGTAGCCCATCTGAAATGACTGTACATCAATGCATGTAGTATGAGAAGCAAACAGGAGGACCTGAAAACTTTGATCCACTCCCAGAGCTAGGACATCATTGGTATTAGTGAGTCTTGGTGGAATGAGTCCCATGGTTCTCGTCCTGGGATGGAGGACTATAGGCTGTTCGGGAGGAACAGTCTGAGCAGGCAAGGTAGAGGTGCTGCACTGCATGTAGAGGAGAGATTTGATTGTACAGCCCTTTCGGTTAGGGATGATGTGGTTGAGAGCCTCAGAGTAATCATTAGGGGGATGTATAGACAATAAAGTAGATGTAGTTGTGGCTTTCTGCTATCATTCACCCAGCGATGATGATATTGCTGATGAGTTATTTTGTAGGCAATTAGAAGAAATCTCTGGATCATCAGTCCTGGTCTTTGTGGGACATTTAAACTTCACAGACATTTATTGGGAATATCAAATTTCAGTGACAAGCAAGTCTGAGCAAATCCTAAAGCATGTTAAAGATAACCAACCAGGAAAAGTGCCCTCCTGGACTTGTTGTATGTAAATAGAGAAGACCTCATGAGAGATGTAACAGTAGGTGGCTCTCTTGGCCACAGTAATCATGAAATGGTTGAGATTAAAATTTTTGGTGAAAAGATAAAAATAATCAGGAGAGTTATTACCCTTGATTTTAAAAGAGCAAACCAAACTATTCAAGGAGTTAGTTAGTAGGGTCTCCTGGAAATTTGCTCTTGAGGGCTGGTCCATGAAACATGGTTAGTTTTCAAGAACCATCTTTTAAAAGCACAGGAGTAGGCAATCCCATTGTGTCATAAGTCAGGTAATTGGGGCAGAAGACTGTCTTGGTTGAACAGTTCCAGTTCCTTCCGGAATCCAAGAAGAAAAAACAAGTGTGATCTCTAACCAAGGTTAGGGTACACAGAAAGATTACAGAGCTGCAGTTCACAGCTGCAGGGAGAAAGCACAAAAAAGCCAAAGCTGATCTAGAGTTAAAATTGGCCGGTGATGCTTCAGATAACAAAAAAGGCTTTTTAAGTATGTTAGTAGAAATAAAAGGTCTAAGGAAAACATTAGACCATTACTGGATGAAGATGGTCACTTGGAAGTAGGGATGATGAAAAGACAGAGACATTTAATGCCTTTTTTTCCTCATTCTTTAACAATAATGGTAGGCCTTGGGTTGCCTGGTCCTGCAGGTTGGAGGGCCATAAGTGAGGCAACATGAGCAGCAACATTCCATTTGTTGACACCAAAACTGTAAGGAATGTACCAGCTGAACATTTAGAAGCCTGTGGAGCTTGATGGAATTCATCAGAGTACTGAGGGAATTAGTGGAGGTTGTAGAAGGACACATCTCAATTATCTTTCAGACGTCTTGGGAATTTGGGGAGGTCCCCACTCATTGGAAACTACCCAATGTTATTCCACTTTACAAGATGGTCCCAGGGGAAGACCCTGGAAGTTACTTATCTGTTAGTTTAACTTCAATACCTTGAAGAATTATGAAGATGATGACCCTGAGCACCAATGAAAGGCTCTTAAATCATGGCTCAATCATCAGGCCCAGCCAACATGGGTTCATGAAAGGAAAGACTTCTATCACCAATTTCATAAGATCACCTGCTTAGTGGACAAAGGTGGTGGAATTATTTTCCCTGGATTTTAACAAGGCTTTTGATATAGTCCCTCACAGTGTCCTGGAAAAAAAATAATATCCAATTGTGAAATGAACAGGTACACAGCATACTGAATGAAGAACAGGCTTAAAGGTTGGGTTTAAGGGGCTGTGAAAAGGGGCTACTTCTGGTAGTGGCCAGTCACAAGTGGTGTTCCCTCAAGGCTCAATCTTGGGGAAAATTCTGTTTGATATTTTTATTAATGATGTGGACCCAGGAGTTGAATGCATCCTTAGTAAACTTGCCAATGACACTAAACTGAGAGGTAAAGTTGACTCTGTGGAGGGACACGTGGCTTTGCAGAGGGATCTAGATTGATCGGCGCACTGGGCCATCAGCAGCAGCATAATGTTAAAAGAAGGAAAACACTGGATTTTTTACCTCAGATGGAGTAACACCAGACAGGTACAGACTGGGAGATGAGTGACTGGAGATACTTTCAAGGCCAGGTTAGATGAGGCCCTGAGCAACCTGATCTACTGGGTGGAACCCATGGCTATGGAAAGGGGGTTGGAACTGGATAATCTTTGAGGTCTCTTCCAACCTGAGCCATTCTAGGATTCTATGATAAAAAGAGAGCAGCTCAGCATAAAAGGACCTGAGGGTGCTGGTGACAGCAGGCTCAGCATGAGCCAGCACTGTGCCCTGCCAGAGAAGATGGCAAACTACATTGAGGGGAACATTAAGCACAGCAGATCCAGACAGACAGCCAAAAAGGTGGTTCTTCCCCTTTTTTAGCACTAGTGTGGTCTCACTTGGAGTATTGTGTGCAGTTCTGGGCTCCACAATTTTAAAAAGGATGTTGAGATACTTGAATTCATACAGAGGAGGGCAACAAGACTGGTAAAATAACTGGAAAACATGTCCTGTGAGGAGAGGCTGAGCCCACTGGGTTTCTTAAACTAGGAGAAAAGAAGGTTGAAGGGCAGCCCTCAACTGCTTCCTGAGGATGTGAAGTGGAGAGGGAGATGGTCATCTTTTCTTTTTCTTATCTGGTAACAGATCTTGTGAGAATGGCTCAAAGCAGTGCCAGGGAAGGTTCAGACTGGACAGTGGGAAAAACATCCTTGCTGAGAGGATAGATAACATCAGAACAGGCTTACTGGGAAGGTTGTTGATGTTTTAATTTTGGGTCAGCCCTGAAGTCGTCTGACAGTTGGATTCAATCATCTTTGTAAGTCCTTTCCAACTGAACTACTCTATTCTATTCTAATCTTGGAACACCATGTATTTGCTGCCTGTATTGAGAGTTAAGTGTTAAAAGAGAAAGCTGATGGTGCTCTGCTAGATTATATATGTGTAACGACTATGAAGAACAAAGCAGAATTATAACAAAGCAAAAACTAATCTATAGCAATCACTGCTTCAGTGGAATAGAACAAGATTAGTCATGTTTCTATACTCTCCTAAATATCATAATTCAGCATACGGTTAGCATTTCTACAACATTTGTCTCACATTGTCAAATATTTGCTGCAATGGGTGTAAAAACCTTATTAGGTTTCATAATATTTTCTGATTAACGCCTTCTTAAGCTTAGTCATACACATATCAGAGGACATTTTTGTTATGTACATACTGAAATGTACATAGCAAAGAAATGTACATACTGAAAAAGGACACTATAATGTATGTCACTAGCTACCTAACTGGTTGAAGAACTGGGTAGGATTACATCAATATAGAAAGGCATATACAGTGTTGGCTAGTGATTTAAATCATTAGGATCAAATTTCTAAGTTCTAAAACTCAAAATTACAAGCTGAGTAACTTTTGAATAATGTTGCTAAATATACACAGATTGGATGCATTCTTGACTTGTACATGGTTACATTTTTGACAAGAATTGTATCAGTGTTTTCTTGTGTCAATGTTTTCTGAGGCATAATTGTGGTATTCAGTTTTAGAAAAAAGACCATTTTTTATTAAAATTTATTTTACTGAATAATTAACAGATTTTGGCTTACAAACTTTGTTCCATTAACAAACTAAATATATATATATATTTAATATATTATTCCCTCTATCTGGAAGACATAATTCTGGTCTGGTCATATGGTACATGGGCACTTTATGGAAGGGTTGGACTTTTCATCCAGACTGGAGGAAAATGATATTGTAAAACAGAGAACATGAGCATGAAGTAGATTATAGGAAAACACTGATGATCCATTAAAGAGCAAGAACAAGAAGCAAGCAGGTACAAGTGAGGTTCAGAGGCAGAGGAATCTTTTGGCATCAGGTGTTGGGATTAATCAGAGCAAGAGAGTATAAGCAAGAACTGCTTAGTAGAGTTAGGAGGAAGTTTTGTATTGTTTACAATTTACTGAAAAAATCAGTATCCTGAAGGAGATTAAGTCACTGAGGAAATGGTCATAGGGGATAAAGTCTGCTTGCCTTTGATGAAAAAAAAAAAGGGGGGGGGGGGGGGGGGAGGGGGCAGAATGTTGTGCAAAATCATCAGGGTGCTTCCTGGTCTCATTAGAGTCAGCTCACAACTGACATGGTCCCCATCTGTGCCAGCAACTTACCTGGGCCCCATGAAAATCTAGTGATGAAGAATTTTGGCTTCTCAATTTCTCAGAATATCCAATAGTGCTCAGAACTTCATAAAGGCTACATATTCTTAAAGTCAAAGATGAAGAATCTGGAAACTGACATGTCCTTAAGGAATATGACATTGAGTTAAATTGCATGACATATATTTCAGGAATGGCCACGGGAAACACTCCCACTCTTTCCCATCTCCCTAGCAGTTAGTTTTGGAATATTTTGTGGAATATTTTAGACAGACACCTGGATTCTGCATATATGTTCCATAATTTCATGTCTTGATATTCCGGTGTAGGATAGCACAGTAGCTCACGCCAAGATACAAATGCAGAAGTGAACTGATTTTTTTATTATTATTTTTATTTTTTACCCTGACAACATTTGGCCACAAAGCATCTCTTTCATGGTTTTGCAACTAAGCATTCTAACATGACACACAAAGCCTTCTTAAGTGCCACTTCATGAAGAAATGTAGCCAAGTGCAAGGTAATATTTCTTCCTTGTAAGTCATATTAATAAATGAGAGAAGCAGTTACTGTAAGTGATCCAAACCATTCCACTTATGTTGGCTCCTTTGCAACTAAGCTTTTATACCAAGTCTACTCTAAAAATTCTGTGATGTGGATTCTGCTCTCACTCACAACAGGGTACCTAAGGACAGAATGTAGCTTACAGTTTTACTTGCCAGAACTCTTCCTTATTATTATTTTTTTTAATGCAAATAATTTTGCGTACACTTATATTTATAGCATCCCTTAAAAATATTTATATTTATAGTAGACTATCTTGTTGTACTCATTCTGTATAAAAATGCACTGAATTAGGCAGGTATCAAAATGAGATGCAGTTTTTCTTATTTTAAATTGCATTTTATAAATATTCTTACAATTTGATATTTATTAATGAAATACAAATAAAATATTTCAATACAAAGATATTTATGGTGTTCATTGATTGGTTGTATTTAATAATGTTCTTTAGCAGAAGTATTTTTATGATGCCTTTCAAGAAATTATAATGTTTTAAATCACTCTTCCTTTACTAAAATTGTTCCAAAATGCAAGTGGTATCCGTGTCAGTCCACAGTGGTGGAGAGGAAGCAACAGTTTCCCTTTATGGTGATTTCTGTTTTGTTTGACACATGTAAAAGCTGAGCAGAGTTTTGGTCTTACCAGGATGGGAGTGTAAGTATTACTTCCTCAGTTCTCTCCAGGGGCTTTCTAATGAGTCAAAAAAAAAGGAAAGAATGAACAAAAGCACCTTTCATCTGTGCAGCAGCAGTTGTAGGACATGTGAGAAGGATTAGGCCTCATGTTGTGAAAGGTTAAAGCTATTTTCTAGACTGATAGCTCTGCAGACATTTAATGAAGTCTCAGACCCTCATGTTCCAGTTTTTCTTATGACAGATCTAAAAGCAGCTGGATTTTCTGAGTATGTGGTGATTCACAGCTGGAACAATGTTGCATGTCAGTCTGGTGTGAGATACAGGGAGATGATGTTTCTGCAAAGACGTTATCATAAAACAGTCAGACAAAATCAAACCAACAGTTCTGTGTGTATGACAGCATCATATTTTTGAAGTTTATTCTACTTGTAGGTCTGCAAAATGCCTTGCCTACCTGGCGTGCAACCCATTTTTTTTTTTTTTATTTTTTTATTTTTTTATTTTTTTTCCCATTACAGAAGCAGTACTTCACCAAGTTGAGCATGGAAGAATGAGAGATAGTTGCCAGTAGAGAATACCTAGAGACTCGCATAACACAAGTAAATGGTAATTCTTCTACAAAACCTTCACCAAGAGTTTGCATCTCAGAGTCTTCCTTAATGTGTCTTTACATTCAAAGCTCCCTATTGTTTTTGCTCGTTTGTTTGATTGTTTGTTTGTTTCCCCTGGGGGCTCAGATTCCTTGTTTTTGTACATTTGAAAGCTTACTATCCTTACTATCCACAACTGGCAGCAAGAAATTCTGTCACTTAATTACATGAGAACTGTGTGTCATTCTGCTTTAAATCATCCGTCTGCTAGATGCATTTCATGCCTTTTTTTTTTCTTTCTTTTTTTTTTTTTTTTTACTAGTCTCTACTAATCTCCCAAAATACACACATACATTGGATGTTGTAATAGTACCTCTTGCTTTGATGTGGGTTACTGTATCTACCACTCAGAAGTTATAGATGTTCTCCACTAAACAATCACTGCAGAAGGTTTATCCAGTTGCCAAGCCACATTTTCATCTTTTATCTGCTTATTTTTTTCAGATCTTTTTATTTCATTGTAACACCTACCTCTAGATCAAATCTAATCAGAAGAGGGCAGTATTTCACTGTTTTTGACAAATAGTTTCAGGACGTTTAGTATTTTGAGTGGTTCAGCTTTGGGACTCTCACAACATTCTCTGATTCTGGTTTGCTTTTCCAATCTGCATACTGTTTAGCTTCCAGAGTTTGATATAGGCAGATTTAAAAATAGTGAACATATTTTTCCTTAAGCTAACTAAAAATAATAGCTTTAACCAAAACACCCCAAACCAAATAAAATAAAATAAAAAAAAAAATAAAAATCCCAGAGGATTTTTACTAAATCTTGGGGGTGTTTTATAAGAGCACTTGCTACATGTAGTTAGAATTGGCTGAAGTGTCAAAATTTTATGCAGCTGGGTAGAAATACATCCCATTTATAAACCTTCCATTTTTAGGGCTCTAAAATGTCTCACATGACAGTTGATGTACTGTTTTTGCAAGTAAAGAAGCTTTACTTCATCAAAGGTAGGTCTGGTAGAGAAAAATACTTTAGAAAAATACTTTAATACACTGGAACTGTCTCTTCCAATGTGCTTGCAGCTAGAATTACTGTTAGTGGAAAAATGACATGGCTCTGGACCTCAAAATAATGCATGTCTATGTTGTATACACACATCTCTGAAAAAAATATATATACATGTAGTATATTCAGCAATGTGTCCATTTGGAGCTACATTGTTTCAAGGGGTCCATTAGTCATACGTGTATGCTTGCTTGCAGGGAAAAAGACACTATTTCTAAAACAATCATGTTGGGTATTAGGGTGAAATAATGTTTTTGTTGTTGTTGTTGGTTGGTTGGTTGGTTTTTGCTTTGTTTTGTTTTTGTTGTTTTGTTTTGTTTTGTTTTGATGTTATGTTATTATCCTTGAAATTTTTATTTTTATATCAAGCTACATTGCTGGGATTTACCCATCACTACAACAAGTAAAATTGCTTGGATGTATACTTTTGCAAACCTTTTAAGTTTAGTTAGTGTAATCTTCAGCTATAAATTGGAAACATGCATACCCACAATGGATCTATATCCATGGGATCACAACATTTTTGAACATCTATGTAGTGATATAAGATGACTGCAGAAAGAAGCTGAACACAATTTCAATCAATGTACAGAAAAAGCAGATTATCCACATCTGAGAAACAACCTGTAATTTAAGTGTCTCAGTACAAATACAGGAGCTAGAGTTACATGATATATATATGTAGGTATGATTGCATAATTTATTTTGAATCCTGGCCTTTGCCTCCTTAACTGGGAACCTATGAACATACTGTATTTTTGGATGTGAAGAAGTATATGACTGTGTGAAAAAAATGAGGGATGACAAACAAAAGAGCCCATTATGTGCATTCCTCAGTAAATTTATATTTTATCCATGTATGTCTGTCTACCTAGTTACCATTTACCTGTCTTTCTGTTAAAAATGTCATGTCATTTCACATTGCCTCTGTGTTTTTAAAGTCCCAGCTGTGTACTTTGGAGAAATGAATTTCTTGTCTTTATAGCTCAATAAAACATTCTGAAAACACTAAATGAAATGTAATCTGAAAGAGTGTACAAGTTAGATACAGAGGAAACTTCACATTTAATTTACAGTTTTGTGAAGGATATACTTTTTTTTTTTTTTTTTTTTTTTTTTTTCCCTGGGAATAAATTTTTGTCAGTAATGTATACTGGAAAATTAAACATCAGTTTACAAAAAGCATTTTTCCCAGCTCATACAACCTGGCTATGATATATTGTTCTTTGTAAGACAAGCCAGTAATTTAGTGTGGAGTATCTCAAATTTTTAATTGCCCATAAATTGAAGCTTTCTAATAACAGAAATAGAGCTGAGTGATTTGTTGTTCTTGTTGCCCTTCCCCTCTAAATGATTTATTTTGAAGGGATTTTTTATCCTTGAAGACAAGCAGGACCCTGGGAAATAATCACAAAAGCACTTCAAGAAGACAGAAAAGTTTCAGCTATAATAAAAATCGTAAGACATGTCAATGTTTTTGGTTCAGCAGAAGAGATTATTTATCCCATAACATAACAGTTATGAGGTCTTTCCTAGAAGTCCTAGACTTCAGTCTACATAGTGGCAGTAACTGCACGTGTGTCATGCATCCTAGTAAGTGCCTTGAATACAGTTAATAGGTGTAAGGAGAGTAGATCTGTGCTACTTCACTTTTTTTTTTTTTTTTATTTATTTACTTCATACAACCAAAATGTACTTATTGGAACGGACTCTTTACACAGCATTATTCAACCCAAACCCTAGATTGCTTTACTTTGTGATAAAATTTAGTGTCTGTGTCATTAACAAACCTGAAAAAAAAACAAACATCTTTGTGCAGACACAAGTTTAAAATGTAATGTTTCAAATTTTCCAGACATCTTCAACACTTATTGTGAGCTGTGAACACTCCTGAGAAAAGCCACTGAAGTATGATATATGCTTTTGAATCATTAGGCAAAATTGCAGAGACTACCGCTTTGATCAATACAGGCTCAACTATGATGTTAAAATGGGAGTTGTATCACATGACTTCTTAGACATTTTTATAAATAGCCCATTTTTTCACATTCCAATATTTTTGTTTGTTTGTTTGTTTGTTTTAACCTGGTTTCTCTAGGATGACACATATTCATAGTCCTTTATTCATTTTATACTAAAACAATGTTTTCATCATAGATGTTTGTTCTTATTATTTCAGAAATAAAATCTGTTGTTATTGCTGTCAGCCACAGAAGTTAGAAAAAATAAATCTGTAGATACATCTTAGCCACATAATTCTTACAGACTTTGGATACATGCAGTTTTGCTATCTTATCACGTCTTGCCCAGTACTGTGGTCTGCATGTAAAATTGGCTGTCAGCTTTTATTCCCCATGCTACAGCAGAGCTCAAAAGGGTTTCTCTCGTCTTTCTGGACCTCAGGGTCCAGCTCATCACTTAATATCCTCCCTCCTGGTATTCAATAGCACTTCTGTTATTTCCTTAAAGAAAGACTGACCTTTATATGAACCAACTGGATTCCTCCATTAAATAAAATAATAATTAAAAAAAAAAAAAAAAAAAAAAAAAGGTGTATTGGTTTGCCATTTCAGTGTCAGAGTGGTTGACTATAGGAAAGTGGACAGCATGGTAAATTCCAAAACTATGTTTATCAAGAATACTGAACATAATTCAAAAGTGAATTGCCTGGTGAGGAAAAGGCATAGTTCATACGACAGTAATGTATTTCAGCCAGAAATGTGCAAATAAAAAGTCTTTTTTTTCTTCTTCTTCTTCTTTTTTCTTTTTTTCTTTTTTCCATATAGTCATAATTAGCAGTACATATTTAGAAGAAAATGCAAAGCGAGTAGCAGGTATGACTATTCGTTCATGCAGAATGACATTTTATATGAGACATGATCAGCCCATCTCTCCATGACTGTGTTTATTTTTCAAATACATTTTAGTTTTATATGTGATTTTAAAAGTTTAAAATATTTAAATTAAAAATGGAGGGGAGGAGTATTGTCATTTTATTGTAGTTTGTACCAAAATATAGTACTGTATTAAATATTTATAATTTATTAAACAAACCCAATAAACTGAAGAACTACCATGTGCACACACAAACATATATATGAGTAAAGACCGTGGCTCTGGAATGCATCTTAAATGAATCTAGTATTTATTTATAGTTCTAGTATCTATTTTAAATCTATTCTAAAAAAAATGTATGTTCCAAGAAACTGATGTGATCGACTGATCTGTGAAAGGCACTTAATTAGCAATGTTGCAATTCAACTCTCCCAACTATTTTATGAATCTATCTTGTTCTTAGCAATGTTTAGGCATTTTTGCTAGTCTGGGTAGTGTTGTCTGATTTGAATCTCTCTCTAGGGAGTTTGTGCAAAATCTTAATCCAACTTTATGTAATCTCAGATTTCCTTTACCCTAAAGCTATGTCTGCTCAGTCTTCTGCAGACAGAACTAAACTTGCTCTGTCTGCCAGTTGTGATCCAGCCCTGAGCTTGAAGTCAGTCTCTCAGCAAGACTTACTAACTTGGGCATTGCACTGTACTCACAGCAGTTTCCAGTTCAGAGCTGGCTGGCATCCAGTTGAGTTGAAGCACAGGCAGAGGAACATGGTTTGTCTGCAGAAGACCGTGTGGACATGCTCTAAATGCACTGAAGCACTTTCTTCTTTCACATATTTTTGGCATACATACTGTCTGTTGCCTTATTACAAAAGTGGGACCAGCCTTCACTGATCTGTAAGATCACTGCTTACCCCTATGCTCTTTCCTAGTGTAAACACAGACCTTTTCAGAACGGCACATTTGCAGTGAATGTTTTGGTCATGCGGAAGCACATCTGAAGCATGTATAAAGCACGCAGATTTCATATACAACTGTAAAGCAGGATACTCACTGCTACCACTATGTGAGATGTGCATAATAGAAAATAAATCCTATGTGCATGCCCATGTCTCTGTTCCCTCATTTTTCTGCAGCATTTTTTGTGCTTAACCTTTATTATTATTATTATTATTATTATTATTATTATTATTGAATAATTCTTTCTCTCTGAAGTACGTCAGTAAGCCATTAATTTTCATTTTTTCAGAAGAATGGTTCTTCCTACTGGCCTTTACATGTTTTGTGGTTCTGTTGTCTCTTTAGTTCACAAAGACCCTTATATAAACAGTTCCGAATTTTGCCACGGTTTATTTTTTTCAGTATATTTTGTATCCCTGTTTTACTGAGATGGATATTTGGGCAAATCTGAGCAAATTATTCTACTCTGAGCACCAAGAAGAGAGAGAGTCAGCCAGTGAGTTACAGCTACAAAAAGCACAGCAAGGCATAGAGACAGGTAATTCACTTCAGCCCATTCTGTGGTCTCCAGGAAAGACATTCACCTGGCCCCATCACTGAACCTAACCATGTTTCAGTAACTGAGTCCAAAAATTTGGGATGATCGGCAACTGTTAAAATCTCTTCAGCTATAGTGTCAGGCATAGTATTTTAAGATGCCATGAACAGAAGAGCAGCACATATAATTTTTTATATTTCTGTCTCTATATCCTTACCTTAAAAATGTCAGTTGTGCTTTTTGGTCATTTTCAAAACTTTGCAGCTCCTGTCATATGAAGGAAGACTAGCATGCATTCAAAGGCTGTATTTGAAGTTTTTCCTTACTAGGTTGTCCAGTTATGTAATAGTAACTACTAACAGAAACAAACCAATGTGTCAAAAAACCAAACAACCAAACAAAAAACAACAAACCAACAACCCTAAGCAATAAAAAGATATTAATAAGCATTCTGTGTGAAAGTGAGCAGTAACAAAGATAATACAAAACCCATACATCACAAAAATGTAACCCTTACTTACAAGAAATGCTCCTTTATAAGCAACTAACTCAGGTAGGTGCCCAGACTACTTATCTGTTATGGCAGAAAAATACATTTGTTTCTGAAAAAATAATTGTCTACAGATTCTACTCCATGGAAACTTTATATCTGAGTAGGAGTCAAGCCAGCAGTCACTTGTGAGTGGCAGTGAAATTTTCTTCCTTTGGTGCTCCACTGCAAAGCAGAGTCCAATTGGTTCTCATTTTTCTCTTTGTTTGAGGCAGAGGGTTATCTGATTTGTTTCATATTATGTTTATTTGCCTCATATCAAGATCTGGAAATGGGAAAAGACTTCCACTTGTGTTGTTGACTACCCCATAGGGAAAACAAACAAATAAACAAACAAATAAATAAATAAATAAATCCTACCTTCTTTCCTTTACAGTTCCAGGGCCTATTCTACTGCTACACAATTAATAAATATAATGAATCTCAGAATCTTTGAATAAAGACAGCCAAGTCTGAAGTGTCTTTTGTGAAATCTGAAGTGTGACACCAGAGTGCTGCTAATAAAGTGAAATATGGATTTATGCTAAGCTGGAATTATTTCAAGCTAAAGCATTTAAAAAAGCTGGAAAATAGATGCTAGTGTCCCTGGAGGAAAGTCTGCAAAATATATTCCATAACTACAGGGCCATTACTATAGCTTCCCACTAACTTGAAGACACACAGGAACTAGTATGCTCATAAACAGAACCATTTTTACAGTCACTTTTCTGACTATAACAATAATATAAGATCTACTGTATAAAAATGTACAGGGAAGTTAATTTTTCATTGACATGAAGTTTAATAGCTAAAATATTTCTCATATAAATATACACATGTAAAATAAACAGACAGACTAACAGACCCCAGCAGCATATTACTAATTTTTATACAAAAATGTATACACATGTACATTAAGTGCATTAAAATGCCATAAGAAGTATCTTGGGAATGGAAAATAAAAAAGACATTGTAGTTAGATGACTACTTGTAGTCAGTAAATGAATAAGGCAATAGTGTTACTGTCTACAAGGCAAGGCCTTTCACATAGTATATTTTTCTTTTTAGTCAATTTTATTTCAAAGAAGAATTGCAGATTCATGGTTTTGTTGTTATTTTGTTTGTTTAAATATTGCAATGCTTGTTATGGGCACCCAAGTTTTGACAAAAAATCAATACCAACTTTCTTCTCCCACTAAGAGGACAGGACTGTTTGTCCTTATTTCCCAAGAAAGCCTAGCCATGATGGAGAAATACTTGGTTTGACTAAACTACAATGAATATGAAGAGGCTAAGGAAGAGTAATCTGAAATAAACTGATAACTTTAATCAAAGCTAATTTTGAAGGCATATATGTTAGAGTGAGGTTGAAAATCACCAAGAAAATTTTGTCTTTTCTAAATTATTTTGGACTACAATGTCTTTATTACTTTTAATGCTGTAATTCTTGGAAGATCCTTTCTAGTAGTAATTTTCTATCATGCTACATGCTATGTAATTACACGTGTATGTGATTTTGACCAAAACCCTTACAGTCACTGAAATAAGATTGCTGTTATACAGATTTAGTTGTAACAATCCTTGTTTTTTTTGCTTCCTTGAAAAGACATCTTAGAAGATGAAAACAAAAATAAAAACAAACAAACAAACAAAAAAACATCTTAGGATTTGCCTTTTGTAATTAAAAAGAAAAAAATATATATATCTTTAATTAATGCTTTTTAACGTTAAAATTAATCCATGCCTTATGACTTAAGTCTCATATGATAAAATGGTGTGAATTCTGTAATACCTTGAAGTTCTGAAGTTAAAGCATCAGAACAGCTGACAGTCAAAGTCTTGTTTTATCTGAGGAGTTTTCTGTATGTTTAGTTTCAATCCAAAAGACACATCTGGAACAAACAGAAGGACAGTGAACAGCAACATCCTGAGACAAAGCTTAGTTTTGCCAGGAGAAGAGAGAGAGCTTTATTTCACTCTATAAAACCAACTGGCATAGGAAACTGTAATTATGGCTAAATTGTATTTTCTTAAATGAAGGTATATAAATATATGTAAAACCATAGATTATAGTTTAAAAATGATTCTCTGGATAGTGTAAATGTGTCTACTCTTCTGCATTTGTCTGTATTTACTAATAAAAATCACAGAATCACAGAATCACAGAATAGTCTAGGTTGGAAAACACCTCCAAGATCACCGAGTCCAACCTCTGACCTAACGCTAACAAGTCCTCCACTAAACCATATCGCTAAGCTCTACATCTAAACGTCTTTTAAAGACCTCCAGGGATGGTGACTCAACCACTTCCCTGGGCAGCCTATTCCAGTGACTATTCCAGTAACTATTCCAGTTATTATTCCAGTGACTATTCCAGTAACTATTCCAGTTATTCTTCCTAATATCCAACCTAAACCTCCCCTGGCACAACTTTAGCCCATTCCCCCTCGTCCTGTCACCAGGCACGTGGGAGAATAAACCAACCCCCACCTCGCTACAGCCTCCCTTCAGGTACCTGTAGAGTGCAATAAGGTCACCCCTGAGCCTCTTCTTCTCCAGGCTAAACAGTCCCAGCTCCCTCAGCCACTCCTCGTAAGACTTGTTCTCCAGACCCTTCACCAGCTTTGTAGCCCTTCTCTGGACTCGCTCAAGCACCTCCATATCCTTCTTGTAGCAAGGGGCCCAAAACTGAATGCAGTACTCCAGGTGCGGCCTCACCAGAGCCGAGTACAGGGGGACAATCACTTCCCTGGACCTGCTGGCCACGCTGTTTCTTATGCAGGCCAGGATGCTGCTGGCCTTCTTGGCTGCCTGAGCACACTGCTGGCTCATAGTCAGCCGACTGTCAACCACTACTCCCAGGTCCTTCTCTGCCAGGCAGCTTTCTAACCACTCATCTCCCAGCCTGTAGCTCTGCTTGGGGTTGTTGTGCCCCATGTGCAGGACCCGGCACTTGGCCTTGTTGAACTTCATACTGTTGGCCTTGGCCCACCGGTCCAGCCTATCCAGATCCTCCTGCAGAGCCTTCCTACCCTCGAGCAGATCGACACATGCACCTAACTTGGTGTCGTCTGCAAACTTGCTGAGGGTGCACTCAATCCCCTCGTCCAGATCATCGATGAAGATGTTAAAGAGGACTGGTCCCAGTACCGATCCCTGGGGGACTCCACTAGTGACCGGCCTCCAACTGGATTTAACTCCATTCACCACAACTCTCTGGGCCCGGCCATCCAGCCAGCTCTTAACCCAACAAAGTGTACGCCAGTCCAAGCCATGAGCAGCCAGTTTCCTGAGGAGAATGCTGTGGGGGACGGTGTCAAATGCCTTACTGAAGTCAAGGTAGACCACGTCCACAGCCTTTCCCTCATCCACTAAGCGTGTCACCTTGTCATAGAAGGAGATCAGGTTCGTCAAGTAGGACCTGCCCTTCGTAAACCCATGCTGACTAGGCCTGATCGCCTGCTTGCCCTGTGCTTTGCACCACACAAACAACATAAAAGTTGTTTGCTAAAAATTTGTTTTGCTTCTCTGCAACCAGGTCTCTTTTTTAGAGTTCCTGTTTTGGGTGATCTATGTTTTTGTATGATATGCTTTTAGAATAAATTCTTTTATGCACTATTTACTAGATGACAAGAAGCATTAAATGATAATACAAATAAAATTTCTTTAAGAGAGCTATTGTATCTTAAAAGCTTGAATATTTTAGACAAATGTAATTTAACATGAATTTGCAGTTCAAAAACATGGCTATTTGCTTAACTACTTTATTTACAGTAGCTCAGAGTGGTTGCTTTGTATTTTGTTTGATGTGACAGCTTATTGAATGAGCATGTATAAATCAGTGTACTGCAAAATGTGGTTTAGGCTTATTCTTTCTATCATGTGTCAGGTTAAACCATTCCGATTCAACAAACATATAGTGGCTGCAAAACAAAAACACAGCAAGTGCATGATACTGTGATCTCATGTTGAGCATTATTTTTTTTATTATTCTATTTTTTTGAACTTAACTGATTTAACGGTGAGGTAGCTTTTGATCTATTGGTGGTAGGTAGCCTGGTGTTTTGCACTGTCCTAATTATCTGTTCTAAGGTGGTTGCTTCATGCAGACTCTCATTGTTCTTTCACTGCACAAATAATTGGGTGGAAAAAGAAGAGCTGCTGTTTGTAAACTTGCAAGGTATTGTGAGATCTGGAGATAAAGTGTCATTAGTATATTATGTGTTACATTTGTTTACACTTTCCCCACCAGCCAGTCTAGTTTATAGAACTAATATTGATGGTTCAAATAAAGCAAATAGATGCCTACTCTTATTTACAGATCCCAGCAACTGGAGACAAAAGGTTCTTTGTCCATACAAAGAAATGCAAATATTTCTTGTACATGCCACATTGTATCACACTTCACCTGCTTTCATATGAGCATCCTGCAAATTCAGCTAGGCCTTTTCTAGCATTTTTTTTTTTTCACTTTTTATTTAGGATTATTCCCTTAGTCAAACAATATTTTCATACTTAGAAAAATATTCTATGCTTGAGAGGATGAATTAAAAAATAGAAAATAAAAGCAGATTGCTTTGAAGGATAAGCTAGTGGTGCCGACCAGTGTAAACACAAATTCAGATGTTTTTGCAAGTTAATGTGAAGAAAAACTCTCTAGTCTTTATTTACACTTTATAACAAATATTTTACTAGGAGGGAGTAAAGAATGTTGACATTTCACCACTTAGACACCAAGTCAGAACAATGTCCTGAATGCCAATATGTCAACATTTGTTGCAGTTTCCTTCACATCAGCATACTAGAACACACATCTGGCATTTTTCTCTCTTTATCTTTCTTTTTCCTTTTCTTTTACTTTTACTTTTTCTTTTTCTTTTCTTTTTCTTTGCATTTTCCTTTTCCTTCTCATTTTCTTTTTCCTTTTTCTTTTCCTTTTTCTTTTTCTATTTATTATAAATTTGAAAATTGGAAAGCAAGATAATAAGATAATTCTAACTTTCAGCCAGCCATCTGTGTTTGGTTGTCTGTTCACCTATTTGGAAAAAAATAGATAAATATAAAATAAATATAAAAATAAGATTAAAAATTTTTAAATTCAGGTGCACAGATTATGTGCAAAACTACATATTGTATGTAATCTGTAATTCTTAACATTCCTTGTAGACTAAAAATTTCTTTATTATAATATGTATTTCTTCATATGATTTGTATAATTCTTATAGAATCTGCAGTCCTTGTAGATTCATGGACATACATCAGGAAATAGGTGGACCTTGATCCATAACTATTAAAGAAACACTTCGATTTTGGCACAGTTCTGCATCAAGCTCACACAAAACAGCCCTTCAGCCTTTCCAGGGACAACTGGTAGCACATTCAGGTAGTTTCCTCTACCCAAATTTTTACTGATTTGAAGAGTATGTGGCTTTCCTGCCTTGCTCTTTTTCTACAATGACAAACTCAAAAGATTCCAGTACTGATTCTGGAACAGATTTTGCCTCCTGGTTTGAAGGAGAAGAGAGAGTACTTGATTTTGTGTGAACTGAGAAAATGAAGACATGAGACAATCTCTGTGTCCATCTCTCTGATATGAATTTGTTACCTTCTTCTGTATTTTCCCTGATAAGGTGGCTGCTTAAAAAAACCTGTTAATAATATCTGTGTTACCAAAAAGTCACTATTCCATTTGCAAACAAAAGTTGAAACAGCCCCGAAGACTCCATTATTGTGCTGGTATAAATTCTTCTGAATTGTTCTGGAGAACTCATTCTTTTTTTAACTGTGGGAAATCTCCAGGCAGAAAAAGAGATCTAATCACAGTAGTTTAAGTCTATTTCTAGCATACTAGAAATAGAAAATGTTGTAAGTATCCACCTTTTCTTCCCTCAGATTGTAGTTAATATTTGCTTTGTTTAGTGGGCCTGTAATGTGAAAAAAAAATAAAAAAATAAAAAAAAATTCTCTCAAATATAGAGTTTTCAGTGTGAACTAGGGGAAAAAAATGCAATAATAATAATAATAATAATAATAATAATAATAATAATAATAATAATAATAATAATTTAAACCCCATAACTTTGTAATGAATATAGTATTTTGATTTAAGATTTCTGATGTGGCCTAGAACATATCCCGTGAAAGCTGAGTACTAAAATCAGACAATTGCTCTCCTGCAAAAGAAAATTAAGTAGTTATATTTTCCTTTAAATAGAAACTGTCTGGATGCTTAAGGAGAATGTATCAATGTATCCCATCTGGTCTACAACTCAGGGAGGGAAAGATGTAATATTTAGTGTCATGTTATGCAATTGCAGAATCACAAATTCATAAGGCCACATAAAATGTAATTACGCAGTGTTTAGCTGCTTTCAAGGTAAAGTAAGCTTAAGTGAAAGTAGAAGCAAAATAAAAGTAAAAGTTAACTGAATTATGTATTGTAAAACCCTGTACTTAATACTGTGGAAGGAAAACATAAATTGTAATGGGCCTTGTGAATCAGCTACAGTATCTGCAGGAATACTATTACCATTTACTTCTTGGTATGCAACTCAGACAAAAACGTTAGCATTAAAGTTTTATATGCACACAAGTAAACAAACCTAATCAAATCAGTATCTTTTCTATAACAGGTATAAATACCATACAATCACCACTGTCACTATCAATGAATTTCCTTTGGCAGTCTCTAACCTCTCTCTTACAACAATCATTTTAATTGAAGTTACAAGTACGTAAGCAGTAAAATAGATGGTTCTTTTTTTTTTTTTTTTTTTTTTCTATATTTTTCTATATTCCTTTGCATGTTGATTTTCATCTTTTTAACATAACTGCAAAGGTTTTAGAGGTGTGATGTAAATGCAATACAATTTCAGCAGAACTCAAAACAGTGTGAAACTGACAGTTTCACAGAACACTCTACATTATTTCTTATGCTTCTTCAAAAGTTGATTATTGGCAGCAAGTAGATATGCTTATGTTTTGTCATGTACACTAGTATTAGTTCAATAATTTTTTTTTTAAAAAAAAAAGAAAGAAAAATTGATGCAGCATACGATTGCCAATGGACAGTCACACAGTAGCTCAAAAAAAAAAAAATAACTATTGAAAAGAACAGGAATTTCATAAATTGCATTAGCATACAGAAAGATTTTTCATAACAGTCTGAAAATAATGCACTTTCCTTTCATTCGTGTGTGTCAAACATAGCATAAAATATTTAAAGAAAAATGTCTTATATTACTAGGTATTTAAAATTATGATTGCATTTTTTATATATATATATAATCTTTGATAATCTGTAATTGGAGAATCTGAGTTTTGTTGATGTATCTGGGCTGCATTTAGTAGCTCACACTCAAGTAGAGTATAAGGACTTTAGTAGAATATTTCAAGTATTTCAGTATTCAATATTTCAAGTATTTCAATATTCAATATTTCAAGTATTTCAAGTATTTCAGTATTCAATATTTCAAGTATTTCAGTATTCAATATTTCAATATTGAATACGTCAAGTAGAATATAAGGACTGTGTCTTTAAGGACACAGAATGTAGAATCTGAGCATAGCAAGATTTTATATATGTTTATTTTAATCCTTTAGGGTTGTTCTTGGCTTTTCCTTTAGTGAGGTTGCCCAAAATATTCTTTTTAAGGGCTTTCTTGTTTTTCTGTTTGTTTTCTTGTTTACTAGAATTTATCTTTGTTTAGAATGATGGATAGCTTTCATTTCATCTTAGTTATCTAAATGCTAGGAAAGTTGAATATATATGCCATATCGAATATGACAGTGAAATATATTCTTTAGAGTCCATAGCTGCATAGGTGTAGGTAACATATATGCAGATAACTTTGGATACATTATTTCTCCCTCACACCTGGTGTTGCTCATCTCTGCTTGAACCAGTTCCTTCAATTTGTAATTTACAGTTTCTCCCTGAACACTGTGTGTTTTTCCTCTTTCCTTCTCTATTGGACTCCATAGTGCAGTGCAGACTGTACAGCAATTGTATGCAGTCCATTTCATCAAATTTTTGAAAAAGAAAAAGAAAAAGAAAGAGAAAAAGAAAAAGAAGAAAAAATATATAAATAAATAACATTAAACTGTCAGGTTTTTCACCTGTATCACTAAGCCTTAAATTGTGCATGACAAAGCCCTGTATCAGTTGAATACTCACCAGTTAGTGAGTTCTAGGGAAAGACATTGCGTACTTCCCAGCTAATTCAAAATAGAGAACTAAGAATATGACACAGGAGAAAGATGTCTTTTTAGTCGCTAAGTTGAAAGTCTCAGACTTGTTCCTTCCATCTTGTATACTTAGTGTATATTGGAGGAATTTCCTTTACCTTAAGTTTCTTTATCTTTTGTACAAAAACAGAAGAAGATGCTAAAGTTGTGCCTACTCGTATTCTTTCCTCAAACAGAAGCTATCTAAATATGATCAGGATGTCAGTGAGACTGACCTCTCTCTATTTTATTCTATTTGTTGGTATCTTTTTTTTTTTTTTTTTTTTTTTTCCTTTTCTTCCTCTCTTTCCTTCCCATATTGCCTTTTCTTGTCATAACTGCAGGAGGGTCACAAAATTTCAGAGTTTTTTCATGTCTGTGATATTTTCCTATCTCATTACTATATATATATATATATAATATATATATACAGTATATATATATATACAATACAAACTATTTGGTATTTGCAGGGTTCTAGTATGGTCTTAGCAAATTTGACATCTCAGATCAAGGACCTTTTTCTAACCACTAGCTTTGCATAGTTTATCATTTAGAGGAAAAAGCCAGGTTTCCTGCACTTCAGTATGAGCATGCTTTTTCTACAATTAAAACAAAATTGTTCATCAAGCACAGATCTTATTGTAAAAATGCTTTAATCTCCATCAGTGTATCTTTTGGACACATAAAGCAAAGCAAAATCACAACACAAGTTCTAGATGTGTAGAATAAAACCTCACACCCTTCTGTAACTGTATATAGATGCATTTAATTTTTTTGTAATTCATGTGCCAAAATACCTGTTTATTAATTTCTGGCTAAATACAGTACTATCTGTCACATACATAAAAGACCGTGACTAATTTTGTAGTTATGCTTTTTTTCTGAATTAAAGAATCCATTCTCTGTAGATAAAATGCTTTTAATCTCCAGAATTACTTGTCAGATTTAGGGATACCCTTAAAAAAATCTGCTAAATTTCTGTCTCTGTTCTTGATTGTGGAGCCTACATCAGATCACAGAATATATCCATCACAGAATACCCATCAGATCACAGAATATATCCATCACTGTGGAAAGATTTTTGACCGTTTTGTGAAGAATTCACAGCTTGCAGCTGGATGGCATTTTATTGACATTTCCCCTAAATAAGTTTCTTTAATATTTACTGTGATTACTAAAGAGATATGTCAAACAGATCCAGTTAGAAGAATGGTTGCAATGATCCTTTACTTGCCATTGCCTGAATTACAAACGTTCCAGACCAAAAATAGGTACTACAGTGCTTAAGCCAGGCAGACATATCATCAATGGCCATCATTCTCAGTATGTGTAAGTTTTGTGTGAACAGACTTACTTGGAGAAATAACGCTTGCAAACCTTCACCTTAAAATGCAAAATAATAATAATAAAAATAATAAATTCTTAAACTGTTAAAACATTTGTTAATCTTTTCTTCTTGTTGCTTTTCTTGTTTTTCTTTTTCTTCTTTTTCTTCATTTTTGTCTCTCTGCTTCCTGTTTTTGGCCACATGATGAAACAGAATGAACTGCAAGAAAATCTATCTCCTCCAAACCAGACTGGTTTGGATAAGCAACTTTTGGAATCATCCAATAGAATTTCCCAGACTTTTGATGTTTACCCAAAAGTACACACCCACTTTTCATGCCCCCAGCCACAGACATGACAATGAATGCCCCATAAAATGTAATATCACCTCTGTCCTTACAATTCTTTAAAGTTTCTTGCATTCTTTTATTCCATTATTATAGTACTCTCCTATCCCAAAGAAGCACACACACACACACCTTTTTTTTTTTTTTCTTTTTTCT
>NC_048926.1:49946717-49951112 GCF_011077185.1 Oxyura jamaicensis
TTTTTTTTTTTTTTTCTTTTTTCTTTTCTTTTTTTTTTTTTTTAATTCAATTTATTATTTTAAATCCCTTGGATCAATAAAAGGTTCAGCTATTTTCCATATCCCCTCCAGACAAGTTAAAAAAAAAAAAAAAAAAGATTTTTTAGAAATGTTTATCCCACTTGATCCTTTCTTTCTCCTAGGAACAATCTTTTATCTTAGTAACAAAAGGATGGAGACATAAGTATTAAATGAATTGTAGTGCTTCTGTTTTTGTATTTTTCACTGTCCTTTCCTTGTCATTGTCTCTGGAAAACAAACAAACAAACAAATGAAACAACTAGCTATTCAGCTATTCACTCTAACACTTGTCAAGTATCCAAAGGTATCAAGGTATCTTAAGCTCTATCTTTGGGTCTTAAGGCCCATATTACAGGCCCTAGTTTTGAAAAGTTCTTTTTGTGTGATTTGAATATAACCCTGCAACATTTAAACCTTGTTGTCTCTAAATATGTATATCTCTGATCCAGTTTCTTCTACTTCCTTTTCTCCCTTTCCTCCATCTTTTCCCCTGTTCTTTGTTTTTGAGTGTCTAGGCTTCTTAATCTTTTTCTCCTTCTTTTTCCAAGCATTTCAGTGATGGAAACATTTCCCAACTTCTATTCTTCTAAAAAAGATTGAGGAACAGTCTGTGCAAATTGCAGTCTGTTTCACACTGGGAGTGGAGCAACACCACCCCAGGCAGCACTCCAGGAAGGACTGAAGCCACCAAAAGCGTGAGAACTTTTCAGAGCACAAAAGGAGAGCCAAGGGTATTCACCTCTGCAGGCCATGCTCAGCAATGGATGTTCTTATGGAAAGTAGTATAAAAGTTTCTTCTTCACTGGAAATTAGAGATACTGGAGAAAGTACTTGATGGATTCTCCTGTGGCTTGTAAGTGCAGACCTGAATCCTGTCAGTGCAGAACTGCATCAAACCCAAAAGAGCATTATAATGCCTTGTGCCTCAATAAGCTACAGTGCCTTTCAGACCTCCCAAATGTAGTGGAGAAATGTTGTGGAGAAGAGCTGTCTTCCAACACATTTTTAGGGTGTACATCATATACACATCTTTGTTATACAGCCAACCTACAAAGAAATAGTTGTCACTTTCTTATCTTGTCAATACCTTCAGCTTGCTTTTGGGTTGGGGTATTTACCTGGCAGCTCAGGTAGATCTTGATATTCTGTCTCACTCACCATTATCTGATGCATATAAAACATTCAGTGAAAAGTTTGTATGAGTATCCTTTTTCAAGATGCAAATAGTTATCTCTCTCAGTATTCTATTCTACTCTTCTTAGTATTCTTAGCTTAGCCGTGAGCTGAACAATATAACTTGTCTAATTTTCTTACATTTTGTTTTTAGAGATATAAATAAGTTGTTTTGCCTTTTGCCAATTTAAAAAATATTCAATATGCCCACTCCTGAAAAAAAAAAAAAAAAAAAATACAGAAATGCAGCAATATAGTGGTTCTCCTACTTAGGTATCAGCAAGTGAGTGAAAGAACTTGATAAATCTGTGACCTACACAAAAAGTATGGGTAGAATTTGTACAGGGTTTTTTTTGCTGTGTGTGTTGTAAGAGTTCAGATAGATATGGAACTTTCTCTTCCTTCACCACAAAAGTTCTTTGAAAAAAGATACCTGGGAAAAAAATGTTTCTAGAAACTTGTTCTTAAATGTTATGTGTGTGTGTGTGTGTGTGTGTGTGTGTGTGTGTGTGTGTATGTGTATATATTTTCTTAGTGAAAGGGAAATTGAAGGATCATGGCATCCTGAAGGTTAGGACAGCTAAACCAGACTAATCCCCACACCAGTCCTGTTGGCAACTCCTTCAGTAGTATCAGCAGCCAAATGTGGAGCCAGCCAGCAGCACAAAGAAATCCAGCCAGGAAGACAGCTACAGTCCCACATATCGATGCTGGAAAAAACGCATTCCAGAGCTTGGCGTCGGTACTCCAGTGCTTGCCAAGCACACCCTAGGAGTGGCCACACATGTGCTGGCTTTCACAGCAGAGGAGAAGAATTAAAACAGGGGAGCTGTGTGAGCTACAGTGTGAGCAGTACAGAACACTGTGCCATGGTCCATTTATTTCGTCTAGAAAATAAGAGAATTCAAAGTGAGGGTAAGCATATTTTCCCTAATGTTTAGGAACCATGTTGTTTTCCTTTTAAATCCAGGACTCTGTATTATTTATTTATTTATTTATTCTGTTCTGGTGAAACTGTCCCATTATTATAGGACATTATGTACATGTATATATATATAAAGGCCTTTAGTAATACCTTTGATACTGTCCATCACAGCAAGCTTCTGGAGAAATTGTCCAGCTGTGAGATAAAGAGATTCATGTTAAGCTGGGTGATGAACTGGCTCAACAGTAGAGCTCAAAGTCTTGTAGTAAACAGGGCTACATCAGACTGGTGGGCAGTCACAAGCAGAGTTATCCAATGCCCAATTCTAGAACCAGTTCTGTTCAACATTGTTATCAATGACCTGGATTTAGGATTTGAATGCTGCCTATTATACAAAACTGGGAGGTACTGCTGAGTCTCTAGAGGGGATGAGAGGCCTTGCAGAGGAATCTAGATTAATCGGAGCACTGTGCCATCAGTAACAGCATGAAGTTCAGCAAAGAAAAAATGCCAGATTCCTAGGACAGAGTAATGTAAGATATAGATGGAGACTGGGAGATGAGTGACTAGAGAGCAGCTCAGCAGAAAGGGACCTGGGGGTGTTGGTGACAGCAGGCTCAACATGAAGCAGCCGTGTGCCCTGGCAGCCAAGAGCACAAACTGCAGATTTTGGGATGCATTCAACACAAAAGAGCCAGACAGCCAAAATATATGTTTCCCCCACTGTTTAATATTGGTACAGCATCACCTTGAATATTGTGAATATTGTGAATATTCTGGGCTCCACAATATAAAAAGGATGTTAAGTTACATGAAAGCATCCAGAGGAGGGCAACAAAGCTGGTAAAAGGGCTGGAAGGCATGTCCTGTGAGGAGAGGTTGAGGACACTTGGGTTGTGTGGGAAGGGCAAAAAGCTATGCCATGGGAGGTTCAGAATGGATACTGGGAAATATTTCTTTACTGTGAGCATGATCAAACACTGGAACAGGCTTCCTAGTGAGGTGGTTGATGCCCCATGTCATTCAAGAGGCATTTGGGTAGTGCCCTCAGCCATGTAGTTTAGCTTTTGTTTAGTTCTGAAATGTTCAGGCAGTTGTTCTCAATGATCTATGTAGGTTCCTTCCAACTGTTCTGTTCTGTTCTGTTCTGTTCTGTTCTATTCTATTCTTCTCAGATATCCTAAGTCATTTGCTTGGGAATTAGTTAGGGTGACAGTGCCACATTCAGAGACCAGTGCAAATGCTTGTTTGATTCTATTAAAATAAAACACATATATCTCAAAAAGAGATTTGACTTCCATTACAGCTTTTAGCTACAAATGTGTTAAAGATTATTCTATTAGGTGATGAGCTCTTGGAAAGATAAGAACGACTGTACTGTTTCAGACTAGGAAGAATCTGGTGTTCAGTCTGAGCCTGTTACCCTGCCTCCAGCACTGACCATAAGATGGCGGCGTCCATCTGGTATTGCCTGCGGAAAATTCTGTCTCAGTGTCCCAGATCTACTTTTCCTAGGATTGATGAACAGATCCCTGCTCCTCCCTCTTTGTATATATGCAGTTGGCTCGTAAACTTCATGCTGCCACTGCAAACTAGGGATGGGGGGTGGGGTGGAGTGAGGTGGGGTGGAGGGGGGTGGGGGGGAACTGCCTGAGCAGGTGAAAAAGAAACGAAATATTTAAAATAGGAATTCAACAAGAAAACTAAGGACACTGGTGTATTTCATATGTTATGGCCTGACTATGATGTAGAAGCTCTGGATAAATTAGAGACCTTTAAAGCCCTCACTTACCTATGCCGTGTACGAACGACTAACCCTGCAGCTCTTACTGGAGGGGAAGAAAAAAGTAGACCCATTTGTTAACACTCTCCGTATATTAAGTTACAGGTGAAAAAAATAAGGATTTGGTATTCACAAAGAAAGAGAAGTTGAGATAATGGAGCTACCTTTGTGAGTGGGGCTGAATTAATCCAAAGGATTTGTGGTGATGAAATCTAAGCCTATTTCTACTTTTCCTTTCCTTTCCTTTCCTTTCCTTTCCTTTCCTTTCCTTTCCTTTCCTTTCCTTTCCTTTCCTTTCCTTTCCTTTCCTTTCCTTTCCTTTCCTTTCCTTTCCTTTCCTTTCCTTTCCTTTCCTTTCCTTTCCTTTCCTTTCCTTTCCTTTCCTTTCCTTTCCTTTCCTTTCCTTTCCTTTCCTTTCCTTTCCTTTCCTTTCCTTTCCTTTCCTTTCCTTTCC
>NC_048926.1:49951212-49963723 GCF_011077185.1 Oxyura jamaicensis
CCTTTCCTTTCCTTTCCTTTCCTTTCCTTTCCTTTCCTTTCCTTTCTTTTTTCTTTTTGCTTTGCTTTGCTTTGCTTTGCTTTTGGTATCTTTGCTATCTTATGGTATTTTGGCTTCTTATGGTGTTGTTTACTCTTACCCTGCTCTTTTCCCATTCTTGTCCTTTCTCTCCTGCTGTGTTGTGTAGCATTTTTTGTTTAGCTTATAGCTCAGGCTCTTTTCCTTCCTTTCTATTCTTGTGTTGCTGAGTGGCTCCCACATGTGAATAAGTGGTCCCTGTTGATATCTTCTTCATCAGATTTGTTGTGAAGTTCTAGTCAAATTGTCAGTCAAGCAGAATACATGATGTATTCTTGAGAGGTGTTCTTATACTAATTCTGATTTCTCCTAGAAATTCTCCATTAGAGGCACATTAGGATATACAAACAACTTTTCTAGATTCTATCTTCTAGAACAACAGACCAGAAATTAAATTAGTGTCAGTAATTAAAAATACAGGAATATAGGAAAAGATATATGAAGTCAGATGATAGAAAAAAAAAATCTTGTAGGTGGATGTTTGCATGAAGAAAAATCAAACACCATGAAAACAAATTTCAGATGCTGAGGTCTCCTTCGCTTTCTTTTAGCCTCCTGACAAAGTATTTGTACTTTCTCTTTAATCATCATGCTCGGCACTTAGGAACTGACATATGACCTTCAGACATGCAGCCTTACCAAGCCTGAAGTCCAAAACTATACAGAAGGTGAGCATGAATCCAAAAGACCAAGTAACACAGTAACTGACTATATTCATCAGAAGCTTCTGAGGTTCCCCTACTGAAAGAAGTATCAGTACCAGAAAGTTGAACAGGAAAACCATCCCGAATTAGCCCAAATTAGTCTTTTTGTTAGGTTGGCCAGGATTAGAAGAACCATACTTACATAGCAGTGTAGAATATACCTTTCCATATGTGGAAATATCTGTAGAAAATTCAGTTAAATGTAGTATCCATAGGGCAGTGTAAGGAGGTTGTTGTAATGTTGATGATCCATCACATATTACTAAGCTGTATTGAAAAACAGCTCAGCTACTGAGACATCTGTGACCAGACAGGCATAATGATGGCTTAGAAGCACAACTTCCATATTCTTTAAGGAGTTGTAGCTCCTGTGTTGCACCTATAAGAAATATGTCCAGTTTATTTTATTAAGAGCATTAACTTGATGAACACTTGTAAGCAAGTAGCAATATGGACAGCTATCCTTTAAAGAAAAAAAAAAAAAAAAAAAAAAAAGTGAATTTGGAGCTCTTTGGAAATAAAGTATTGGAAACCTTCAGCATTATATGAAGATTGCATTACACCCCATACACAGCATGACTGTCTTTCTACTCTTTTCTTCTGAAACATTACAGAGTGATTAAGTCATAACTACAAACATATCTTGGTGTGAACTTTAGGTACTATCCTGCAGCTCCACCAAAATTAGTTGAAAACTGTATTTGTGCCAACAGTTCTATAGCATGAAGTAAATATTTTTTCTTATCAGAAACAAAACTCTGTGTTCATTGGAAAATTAAATAGTTCCAAGGACTTAAGCCATTTCAATGTGATCTTAAAAAAAAAAAAAAAAAAAAAAAAAAAAAAAAAAAAAAAAGCGATATTTCCCTTGAATACTGATTTATCCATTGTTACACAAAAATTTTGAGCATCCTAAGAGACAAGAACACATACCAAGGAATGTTTCAGGTGCTTTTTAAAATTACAACTTCTGTCAGGGAGATGATACTGAAATGAGTACTAACATAACAGGACAGTGTAATTGTATACCATGTTTTTGAACACATCCTTAAATGAAATGTGAATCTGATTAGTCAGTAAGCTATTTAGAAAAAGCCAAACTTATTTATCTATACAGTTAATGACTTTCATTGACATAAGAATGTATAACTAAGATGGCACTCACTGTTCTACAGTACCCATAAGGCCACAAGCCTGACTGGTTTGTCATACTCATAAATGATCTGCATGTAAGTAGTCAATCAAATCTCTATTCATATCCAGGAATGGCTTTCAAGTTTAGAATAGTATACAGTGTCAGTTTTATAACATATATCAAAATACTGTGATGTTTACTTCTCAAATTACTTCCCTTACAAGTCCAGGAGTAAAGAATTTTTTCCTAATATCTAACCTAAACCTCCCCTGGCACAATTTTACCCCATTCTCCCTTGTCCTGTCACCAGGCATGTAGGAGAATAGACCATCTGCCACCTCACTACAGCCTTCTTTAAGGTACCTGTAGAGTGCAATAAGGTCACCCCTGAGCCTCCTCTTCTCCAGGCTAAACAGTCCCAGCTCCCTCAGCCGCTCATCGTAAGACCTGTTCTCCAGACCCTTCACCAGCTTTGTAGCCCTTCTCTGGACTTGCTGAAGCACCTCCATGTCCTTCTTGTAGCAAGGGGCCCAAAACTGAATGCAGTACTCCAGGTGCGGCCTCACCAGAGCCGAGTACAGGGGGACAATCACTTCCCTGGACCTGCTGGCCACGCTGTTTCTAATGCAAGCCAGGATGCTGCTGGCCTTCTTGGCTGCCTGAGCACACTGCTGGCTCATAGTCAGCCGACTGTCAACCACTACTCCCAGGTCCTTCTCTGCCAGGCAGCTTTCTAACCACTCATCTCCCAGCCTGTAGCTCTGCTTGGGGTTGTTGTGCCCCATGTGCAGGACCCGGCACTTGGCCTTGTTGAACTTCATACCGTTGGCCTCGGCCCGTCGGTCCAGCCTATCCAGATCTTCCTGCAGAGCCTTCCTACCCTTGAGCAGATTGACACATGCATCTAACTTGATGTCGTCTGCAAACTTGCTGAGGGTGCACTCAATTCCCTCATCCAGATCATTGATAAAGATGTTAAAGAGGACTGGCCCCAGTACTGAGCCCTGGGGGACTCCACTAGTGACTGTCCTCCAACTGAATTTGACTCCATTCACCACAACTCTCTGGGCCTGGAATTTCAGTAGAATTGACTACCGTAACAAAAAGTCAAAATTTATATTTATTTTTTAAGATCCTTCTACAAGACTAATCAAATTATTCTAAATACTTTTCAGTCATTAAGAAAGCCTGATAGAATTAGTCCCTGACAACATACGTCCACTCACATTCATGGAATCTGGAGAATTTCTGAATGGAATAAATATTAAGTACAGACATATTTCTATTTGCTTTCCTCAGGCCATCAGGGAAACAAAATACTTTAAGCAAGTTGTGAAAGATGGTTTCAAATTGCTGCCCTACAAGCAAAATCCAGAAGCTAGTTACTTGCTGTAGGTTGGTGTCAGGGATATGAAAAACTCCAACCAGGTATCCTTAAAAACTATTGCATGAGACATAGAAAGGTAAATAATATTATTCTGAAGTGCAGTGCTTACAAAAAAATATAGGCCAACAGGACAACAGTGACATGAAGTACTTTTTTTATATGACAATGATTTGTCAGACAGCTGTTTTAAAATGACATGCGTACTGCAAAGCAACTTTCATATTGCGTAGCGCTCTATATTTGTTGAATATTGGCACCAAAGAACACCACGATAAAGAAATAAAGCTACTTTAAGATAGAGAGCAGAAGCATGATGTTTTCACCATTCTTATAGGAAAGCAAGTAATAGCAGTCAGTTTCAGTGACCCTACAAAGCTGAAGCAATTGTGAGGACGCTTGTCTGCTGGCAGAAAGCAGGGGTGTTAGATGTGCTTATTCATCAGCTTCTGAGACACCTTTCCAGGAATAAAAAAATTGTCTGTTTTTAAGTGACAGTAATAGCCTGTCTTAAGTGTTTTATTTTTTTTGTGTTCTTCCAGATACTCCTGGCAAATATTAATTTTCTACACATATCCCCAGAAATTGCCTAGCAATGAAAATATGTTCTTGCTTTGTGGTTTCATTGTAAAACTATTTAAATCTCTCTGTCCTGGATACACTATTCATTAAACATGTAGTCCAGAATTTAAAACTGCTGGAATACAGCAAATATCTTTGAATTGACTTTTTACAATGATAGAATTGATGTATCTTTATTCTAGTTTGCTAGGCAAAATGTGTTTTCATTTATTAGAAAGCTTGAAGCTTTGTGTTATACTATAAAAAGCACAGAAATATGTTGCTCTTAGCAACCACTCATTTTCAAAATCCACCTGCTACTTTAGATTCGTAAAGAGTAATGCACACAATTATTTAAGATGAAGAGTAAGAGGCAATTATTTATAGGGTAAAGGTACTGATCAGAAGCCACTACAGCAACAAGAGGTTTACAAGCAAGAACTGGCTCAAATTTTAATGCTTTTGGTTTCTGCTTTGGCAGATGACCAGACTGTTTGGATCCAAGCATTGCATGGTATTACTATGAATGAGACATTTCTTCTGTACTGTTTATTCTTAACAGGATCTATATGTGATTTTTAATGCCAATTATTCTATAAGAATTGTGTAGTATACATAGTCTAGACATACTTCCGGAGTGTCAATGCTTTTGAAGGCTGCTGAGCATGTTTAGGTGCTATAACAATGGGGTCCATCATGGCATTTTTAATGAAAGAGCTGTGTCAAGCTGTTATGAATGAAGGTGCTACTTAAATAATTTTGCCTTTAATTTTAAATTTCTCTTAAGTAATAAATGATCCTCCTATATGTTTTGATGACAACTAAGGCAATTAAAAGAAAATATCTGCATGCTGAAATTTCTGTAAATAACAGATTTCTTGTTCTTTGGCTTCAGGAGCATGTCTGTACATCTGGAGCTGACAGGGAATAAGACCATGTAAATCTGAAGCTAGGTAAATGTAAATGATATCAGGATGTTAACACGTCTGTGCAGCTGAAGTCGTGATCAGTTAATATTTTAAACTTTCCTGTGATCTGTGTGGTCCACATTATGTGTCTCAGTGTATGTCTGGCTGCCTACAGCATCACAGAACTACCAAAAAATTTTGGTTTTGATTTGATGACTGATGATGTCTAAAGAAATTAAGCTATTGGGGTTCAAAATGCCAAGACATAGGCTTGCATAGCCCATATATGCATAACAGGCATGAGGCCATATTATCTGGATAACAGGCATGAGTCAATGTTATCTATACCTCATGGTAAAAAAAACTATTTTCTTTTTTTCCATACAATTCTGTTCTCTGTGTATTCTGTGTATTTTAAAAGTTAGTTGTTAGTTGTGAGATGGATTGTTTTCATTTTTTTCTTAGCATGAAATAATTGTTTAAATATTAAAATTAAATACCAGTGGCAAACATGGCCTCAGTTCTCAAATGAGCCCTCCTTAAAACATTTCTTGCAGCTCTTTCTAATAAATAATGGGAGACTGCACAAGCTGTGAATGATCACAGTACTCTTTTCTTTGTAACCAGAAAAACTGACATACATTAACTATTGTAGCTAATACACTGACACTAATTTAAATTGTTCTGAATACTATGAGGCAATACAACTCCCGTAAGATAATTGTGCTTTTCCAATATATTGTGAGAAGTTACTAAAGAGTGAAGCAACCTACCATTTTAAGTAATTCTGATAAGAACAAAATAGTTGAATGCAAAATATATCAGGTGCATTAGATCTTCATTGTTATGCCACAATGATGCTAGTAGAAGTAGCTGTTAAGCATGAAATCTGACATAAGAAACTCTAAGAAATTCGCCAGCAGCTAGTAACTGTCATTTCTATTTGCATATTTATCAATTAACTATTGGTTCTAGTAACATATTACTAGCTAAAACAAAACAAAACAAAACAACCAAAAAAAAAAAAAAGAAAGAAACAACAACAAAACAACAACAAACAGTTATGGACTGAAAAATTTGGAAACTAAAGAAGTCTTCTCTTAACCTCTAATGGCTCAACCCTCAGATTTTCATTCAGCAGTTGCTTTCAGCCTGTCTCAGATTCCAGATTCCAGATTCCAGATGCATTTTTTCCAGGTGAATGTAAGTCTAATAACCATAATTGTGTCTTTACCTTTGGTAGATCTCACAGACTGCTAGTGGTGTGCCAGCTCCCAGTAGAAAACAACTCCATGTACATATAGAACAAAGAAAGAGGAATCTTTGTGAGAAACATACATAGTGTATGCTTTCTACATATGTTGGAGGAGGTTATCTAAATGTGGTATTCAATGCAATGGAATAGTGTACTTTAGGTAGATCTGAGTAATACCAGGAAAGTCTTATTTTGTTTTTTTGGCACTAGTCTGACAGTGTTAAAAATATTTTAATTAGGTGACTTTCATGGCACGCACAGGTCTGCCTACCTCAGAAGTTCTTTTCTAACATCTTAACTTTACAGTAGTATAAAATTTAAAAATATATTCTCTTACTCCTACTTCCTGATAATAAACCTCTGAGGAGAGATCAGTGTCTGTGTGTTTGTTAATGTAATGTTTAAATGACATGAGTATGTTAGCAAACAGAGCTTTTACAATTAGTTTAAATGTCTTGTTCTGAGCATGCAATAGATCATCTCTGCTTCTATCCCATTGCCCATGTGAAACATTGAAAGACTTCGAGAAATGTAAATCACAAATATGAAGCACATACATTCATAAAAAGAGCAATAAAGTGTAGTAGCTGTCTAGCTGGAATGATGTCTTTAAACTAAAAGGTTACTTATAGCACAGATAATACAATACTACAAATTTAATAAGTTGCAGAGTATGTCATTTTCTTTCTAGGGCAAAACTCTTATTTATACATGTAGTTGAGTCACAACCACCTTATCCATCCTAAAATGGAACAGGCAAGTACCTTAGGAAAATCTTCCTATTTAAATCCTTCCTATTTAAATCCTAGAAGTTAGAAAACGGAAGGACATACTTAAATTTTCTGTCCATCTCTCTAGTGGGAACTCCCCCTAAAAGGGGCTGGTGGGTCTGTTCCTTAAGATCACTCTACATCTTCCCCTTTTAGTTTCATACTCTTACTTACTAGTGATTTCATGGTATACTTGATAATTATATGCTTCAGCTACTTACAGAATTTTCCCATACTTTCTTCATAGTCGTCACTTAATATTTCATATCTTTCCTCACAAGTGAAGACTGCAGTTCTCTAGATGTTTTTACCTTGTTCTCTCACTTTGATTTCATAGTTCCTTTCCTATCTATGCAAAATAATTGATTTCGTGTCTTTAAGAGCAGTTCCAGTAACTATGTTGAGTAGATAACCCTACTTTGTTGTGTGCTACTTTCATATGTGAAGACAAACACTTCACAGGCTTTTTTTTTTTTTTTTTTTTTTGGTTCTTCTTTCTGTTTAAATACTCATCCAGCATGCTAACAAAAATCAGGCTTGGGGAAGCTGCGAGAGAATTAAGACCTTAGGAAAAGCTTAGGGCATGGAGAGTAGACTTAACGGAAAAATAAGCTGTTGTTGTAACAGTCTCTAGTATTTATTATTTGCTAGCTATCCAAAATAAGGATCTGTCCTGAAAACAGGAACCTCAGTACATTTGAAAGCAAAGGCACATAGTAGTGAGTAGTGCATTCAATAGTGCTTTTCAGCCTTTGGCATGACAAACTACAGCCCAAAATTCAGCAGAAACACATGCCTGGGATAATGATGACAAACAATTGCATGTTTTCCCACTACATAGCAACAATACAGCTGATTTTGTATATTGTTCTACATTTGCAAAACTTGCTGGCTGGGACTTTTGAAATCACCAAGTGCTAGCTTAGCTCTGTTATTCTTGAAGTTAAGGTAACTTTTATTGGGTACTTCTGAAAATCCATCCCACTACCCTCATTTAAGTTTGACTATTAGTATAATAGTAATACAGTGGTCTTTTTGTAATTCAATGTGAAGCAGATGGCAGGCATTAAAAGGAGGCCAATGTTAAAAATCCAGCCCTAAATTTTAACAATTCATTCCTACTCTGAGATACCAAATGTATTAACACAATGTATTTTTAGATATTTTAAAGTTGCGCTGACATGAAGTGGCAAACAGGTATGGTTTCTTTTCTTTTTGGTCCAGGACTAAAACTGGATCACAATGTTGCTAGTAGGACTGTTAGTGGCTAGAAGGAGCAGAACAGCTACACACACACTGCATGTTCCAAGTGCCATGTGTTAGGTGTTATTTAAGTCACACAGAGTGCCAGGCAGGAGAAGTCAGACAACAGCTGTATAAGGTCTTTAAGACCTCACCAGGACGGAAAGGTGTTCTAGCAAAACAAAACGAAAAAGTTTCCAGTTAAAATGATCACAAAATCATGGCAGTTAGATCATCTTTTCCACTACCCTGTCAGCCATTGCTCCAGTCTAGTTCTAAATGACTCAAGCAAAGGAATTTCCATTAATAAACTATTCCACTAGTAGATTTCTAAGGAAATATTACTTGAATTTTAGTTCAAGTTCTTTTTCAATGAATTTTGTTATACAGTTCTCACAGGTTCTTTCCTTCATTGTTGACACCCTTCAAGATCTTTCATGGGGCTGTCATATTCTTACTGTGCCCTTATAGTTTATGGTTTCTCTAAGTTTATCTATACCTTCTATTCTAATCTTCCTGTATGTGATTCACTTAACAATTGACTATTTTGTGCATCACCTATGCAGCTCATTGCTCTGTTATTAAGAAAGGTATACCTATGCATAATTTTAAAGAATATTGTGTCTTACACCATAATGTAGTGAACTATTGTTTCTGCCTTTCAAGTTGTTAAAGCAATTCTTAGTGCGCAACACCTTTCTCAATAAATTAAGCCTGTATTTATTATAGTGTTTATTCACATAGGTAAAATTAACTTAGTAGGTTTTTTAGCAAATTTTCTTAATAGTGCTGGAAATGCAGATAGCACAGGTTGGCTGCCTGCTCTTTGCATGTTGTAGATATTACTTGCACATTTTTGTGGTGGCAGGGTTTAGAAAAGAGGTTCTGGTAGATGAAGCTACAGAAGGATGATATGTATCTAAGCAAAAATCTGAAATAATTTATTTTTTTTAATGTTTACTTAGTTCAAATTCAGTGCTCCAACTCTTTCATTGTTGATATAACAACATCTTGCAGTCAACTCCTTATATACCTAATAGTAACAGCCAAACAATGAATTGAATGTCTTCTCAGTGAAATGACTTTTGAAGTTAGTATCTGCCTGCTACACAGTAGGTAAGCAAAGATGAAAATTATCACTCTCTTATGCCTGTTTATTTATAGTGGAATAAATCAAAATTTTAGCACCTTATCCATGAATGAATCTAGATCTTTTAGTCCACAGCCCAACATTAAACTTACGTTGAAGTGAAATTTCAGAACTACATTTCTAAATTTTGAGTAGTTTATCAGTGTTTTTCTCCCCATGATGGCAACAATTTTGCTAGTCCAGAGAATCCACTTTATATTTAATGCCTTCACAGTGTATCCTTTGCACAGTTTCTGTGTGGGAAAGTTGACTGCCAGCTAAGATGCTAACCTGTTGGAATGTCTCCCATTCTTACAAATTCTGCACACTTGTACAAAATAAATAAATAAATAAATAAAATATTTTTCTTCCCCTCTGTAAAATTTAATTGTAACATATGATAACCCAAGCAAGGAAACTAAGAGTGGTTTCTGAGCAGCAATTACACCTACAGACTATTTTGAATACATCATGAAAATAGAGAAAGCTTCATCACATGTGATCAAAACCTTCTAATTGTCTCAGATATATCAGGTGTTCCATCTCATCTGGGACTGTGTATCACAGTGTCCTATTGACAATGGTAAAGTAGGGGTGCTAGGTGCAATAAATAAAGATGCCAACTTGGCATTAATGCAGCTACACAACATTTTAACAAGTACAGCCTAAGAAAGATGAATATAGGTCAATTTTACCACAGGTGACTTCATAAAAATGTAATAAAGGAGAAAGATCAAGAACTTTCTAATTTCAATACCAGTCTAAGTCTAGAGAGGAGCTCAGGAGGCCACAGGACTCATCATCCCTATGCAAATGCAGTGATGCTTTGCTGACAGTGGTGGCTTCTGATCAGATACCAGCCTTAGAAGTATGTGTAGTCAATGTTACCAGATACAGTGTTTCTGAAAAGCTAGCATGCATACTTTGTAGAAGTCACCAGTGACAAGACTCAACATATGGGCATCCTAATTTTTTTACTTATGAAATTATTTATTTCAAGTCAATAAGGAAAACTGCTTCCTGAAACCTCCACACATAAACAAAAAGCCTACTATAAAATCTGATGAAGTATCACATGAGTTTTCATTTGCTCTATTAGAAAGAACTTTAAAAAATGCATGTTAAAAATCTAGATTTCAGAATTAATTCAGATTCTGTGAAAATTTTGCAAAATAAATATGAATGATCCAAAATATTCTCAACAAATATTTATTTCATGATTAAACAGCACAGTGTATATCAAAGTGAGGAACTTGATTTCTCCCCTTATCTTTGTGACTTACTTGCTTTTGTAAAATATTATGAAACTTATTTTGCACGTCTGTTCCTTTTTCAGAGTAGAATGGACTTCTGCAGTTGGACAACCTTAGGAAGAAGAGTTTGGTGTTATTTTTTGTTTGTTTGTTTGTTTTCTTTTCCTTATGAATACAGAAGTAACTGGTCAAATTTCTAATGAAGGAAAGTCTATAAGGAAATTTTAAACTATAAGTGCGTAAGTTTCTAAATTAGTAAATTATCTCCCTTGAGATATGCATTACAGAAAAATGGATGATTACTGCTCTATCAATATGGTAGATAGAGTAGGTGCAGTTCTACAGTGTTTAGCACAACACTAAATAATAATTTAAAAATCTATTTTCCCAGCTCTGCTTTTTAAGAGAATTTGGCATGAATCACAGAGAGTATTTGATTTGTTTTTGTTTAGATGTTATGGATTTATTGTGTTCATCCAGACTAGTATTAAAGGATATATGGGGAAAAGGTTTCAGTCATCCATTAAAAGCAAGATTTTTGGTAGCACATACGGTGGTATATTTATAAGGCATCTTAAGAAATAAAACTAACAAATTGAGATTTATATCCTTTACAGAGCTTCTTGGTCCCCTTCCACACTTTATGGGGTTGGGATAGAGACATGGGAAATACAGAAAATACATAATTGCCTTAATTACATTGACATGTCATGGCTTCACTTGAATACCAGTATTCCTATACTTTTCATTACTTTCACTAATTCCTGGGAAGGATTGGAATATATATTCATGCCACCTTCTGCACCTTAGTAGATTCACTGACCAGGAACTGACATGAGTTTATTTTCAATTTCTCATTTTAGAGCTATATTAGGGAGAATTAAATGCAAAGAAGTAGACAGGATTACATTTCTAAATAGACCAAACATGTCTTTTAGGAACCAAAAATGACTTTTCACCATGAATTTTTACTACTCATGACTCCTGACAATTGATCTTTTCTAAAGATATGCTTCTGTGCTTTCATTAATTAATTCATATAATATACATGTCTATTATTTTGTCCACTTCCAATAACTTTGTAACAACTGCAACATTAATGTGAATGAGAGAACAGATGTTTTCAGCTAGGTCATAAATAGACATTTCATTAGAATATAAAGAACAGATGAAAAACACTTTACTACTAATGCTTCTGTTAAAGATTTTCTGGTTATCTGTTGAGGTCCAGGGACATTGACAGGATACTGAGCAAACCTCAGTTAAACTGCAGTTAAACTGCAAGAACTTAAAGAATAGGTACCCAGCTGAAATATAGTTCCATATAGGTACCATAGGTTCCATATAGTTCCAAATAGGTACCAAGCTGAAATATAGAATAGTTCCTCTCTTCAGAGAAGATGTAAACATTACCTGATTTAGTAAATGATGTCATAAAGTCACAAAACTTTATCTAGTCCTTCAATTTAAATTAGAAAAAGCAGTTATCTGTGTTTCTAATTGCTTGTAATAAATAAGTATAGGAAGTATTTTTATTGATTTCCTAAAGAAATCCTAGGTCTTTAAGCTAACTATACAAAAGTTTTAATTCTGCAAACTTTCCTGAGCTACAGCACAAGATTTTTATTTTATTTTATTTTATTTTATTTTATTTTATTTTATTTTATATTTCAGTTAGGGAAACAGAAATAAAATGGCTGGTTCTAACCAGCAGTGTTGGCATTTAAATTGTACCAAAGAAACTCATAATACATTTTTTTTCTCTCTCTGATGTAAAAAAATACAGAATTAATCATAATTTGTCTTTTTGTTTGTAGATAGACCAAAGTAATTATATTAAGTTGCTCAAAATCAAATGCTAATGGCATAAAAACAGCTCCTGAGAGGATGAATTAAAAGAGATGACCCATATCTCTCCAACCAATCTACACAGCCTTCATTAGCAGTGCTAGAGCTGTCAGTAGTTTAGAACAGTTAGTGAAACAGTTTGCCAAAGAACCAGATGCTGCAGTTGGAAGGATATCAACAGTGCCTCATCTGTATGGCCCTGGGCAATGAAAACGGAGACAAGGCAGCAACTAATGAAGAAAAG
>NC_048926.1:49963823-50016047 GCF_011077185.1 Oxyura jamaicensis
AAAAAAAAAAAAAAAAAAAAAAAAAAAAAAAAAAAAAAAAAAAAAAAGCTTCCTAATAGCTTTGGTCCTGTTGAGAACTGTAATAAAGGACAGCAACAGATAAAAACAGGGTCATTGTTATCTTGTTCTGTGTATTTAAAGGATATCCCACTTGGATTAAGAGATAAAGATCATATTCCCAGAAGTTTTTGGATTTTGGAAAGGTAGGGGGAAATGAGAAATTAAACAGCTGCAACTTAATTTCTCTGAATATGGCAACATATTCCCAGCTCTTGCAAAATAAACCCTTTCAAAGATCTGACTCAATGCATAGTTCAGCAATGGTATTAAGCCAAAGACACCACATTCAGCACCAAGAAATTGTACCCTGGAGTTCTTTTTTATGCAAGAAGGTTAAATCAAAGAGTTTCCTGCTAGACTGGCTTTATTTGCCTCTCTGAGTCGTCCTGATGGATCTCCTTAAATATATCCCAAAGAAGTGGATGATACGTTCAGAAATTATTTCAGGAAAGATTTTAGGGGAAAAAAAAAAAAGGCAAAGCAAAACAAAACAAACACTGTTAAGATAACAGCAACAACAAACTGAATGTTTCATTATATGTTATGGTCTGTGTTATAAAGCAGAAACTTGTGACAATACTGGAATTTTAAAAACTGTTCTACTCATTTAGAAATGGTGTCTGCTCCAAATAGCTTTCAGATGTAGAATTACTGTATGTAGGTAACTTCTGGTGCATATTTATCTCAAAGGTTTGTGCCAGATTTTCACAGAAAAAATAGGGTATTGCTGAGTTGTAATGCTCTGAACCCCAGCAGCCTGGGTTTTGGTGAGGCAGATATTGTAGAGCTCTGTCTCCAATGGCACACTGCACAGTGCCTGCTTGTGTGAGCTGTCAGTGTCCTCTCCTAATCCATAAAGGCAAGCATTCAGACAGAAAAGGAAAGCAATGACAATTTTTATGTGGAAATATTTGAAAGAGTCTGGTTGCTACAGCAACATGGAGGGCCAGGGCCTCCCCATTTGCTTCATAGGCCAGCAGTAGCTCAAATAAGTAAGTGGTCATTAATGCCTGTTGTCCTTATCTTCTTACATTTTAATTCTGTGTGTGCCCTCTATGCCTTGCTAAGCACTCATCCTTCAAAACTGGCAAGGGAATCTCTGTCACTTTTATCATCTGCTACTGTTCTGAGGTGCTCTGGGAAGCTCAATCAGAAATCCTGGTGTACCAGAAAGTTGGCATATTGCAGATTGTTTATTCTTCTTGTGTATCATTTGAAAAAAAATACAGATTGGAAAATCTGGTAGTGAATATAACCCAGTGTATTGGCAGTTTCTTTCTGACTCTTTTGAAAGAGTATGTGTGAGTCTCAGGAGGTCTGATCACTCTATCACTCTTTACGCTCATCAAGATGCATTTTGCTGGGTGCCTCATATTTGGGTGCCTTGCCACAGATGTTAGACAGGAATGGTACCATAACTAACATGACTTTCGCAAGTTGGAATGCAATGTGAAACCACCTCACAGAGTCTTGAGCGGGACAATGTGTGCAACACAGTAGGTGCATAGCAATGTGTTCCCACATCTACTGTGCCATGGTCCCCGTGCATACCCTCCCACTGGTTGCCGCAAGAATACTACTTGATACATAATTAGAGAAGAGAGGACTAATCTTTTGGAGAATTGTAGCATGTTGTAGATTTAACAGTTTAAACAAGCCAATAGAGTTGGCCTTCAGGAAAATGAAAATTGTCAAAATTGCTTTTTCTAGTATAATTTAGGATCCTCTGTCTGAATTACATTTGGAAGCCAATGTTCCTGTTTCTGGGTTTGGTATCTAAACCAACTCTGCTAATTTATAATTATATAGAAAAAGAAACAAGAGGATAATCTCACTTCTTTGTGGTAATTTTGTGTCTGATTTCTTTTCCTTTGGAAGAGCTTTTCTGAAACTTCTTTAATGCATGATCTTGATCAGAATTTCAAAATGCATTTCCAGTAAGATTCTTCAAAATAATTATTGGTTATTAATCAAGAATTATAAAAAAGAATATTAAACAGAAGTTGTGGAAGGAGCTTTTACATTCTTTCAGCTTTTACATTCTATTAGTTGTTTCTTATCCTTACCACAGTAAATAACTTTATGGCAGTAGCATTCTTTACATATATTTATATGACAGAGTTTGGTCTAAAATAATTCCTCCTCATTGAATCTCCTAATCACTCTGCACTAATGTAGGTTCAGTTGCCTCAAGCATAGCAAATCAGGTCTTCTGTGGCACTCTGTATTTCAGAGTACAGCACTTCTACAGGAAGTAATTTGACAACAGCAGCCAAGTGAAATGGAACAGCATCAGAAGATTGTCACATAGAGTGTTTGTAAAACACAGTGACATTCATCTCTTTTGTGAACTTTGCCTTCATCAATTTTTTTTACTCCAATATATAAAACTTGATGGAAATGTTAATACTGAATCTGGTATGCTGTGCCATCACTGATTTTCTTACATAAACATAGTCTCATATCAAATATAAAGCACTCATTGATTATGTCAATGTAGAAGAAAATGAGAGAAAATACCCACTTGATATAAGTGCTACTGTCAATGAAGTCATTTTTCACACTGAACTTAGAAATAAAACTGATTTACTTTGTCTTACCTGTTCTGTGGTTTTCCTAAAATTCTTTCTATAAGTAGAAAAGAACAGAACTACGTTTGTGAGAACATACGTGATGAAGCAATTTTAGAGTCAGAATGCACACCCTGAGGGTATAATGTCCACAATTTGGATGCTCTGGAAACTATTGTTGAAATTCCAAGCTATTTGGAAGTATTCAAGCCAGAAAATGATGCCTTAGAACTAGAAGAGAATCCAAAGTTTCCCACATTATTTTTCTTTTATGGTAGTCTCTAGAGAACCAGTGGAGCAATGCAGTTGCAAACCTAACTGTCAATTGTAGACTCAACTCCTTGTTTTCGTAGCGACTATATGACTACAATATACCACTGCTACATATTTCCAGTTTCCTGGTCAGTTATTCCACTGTGAGCTTCCTACCAAATTTGCAAGACTGCTTATATACTAATTTAACTGGTGATAAACCAAGTTAATTTGTTGAATTTATGAACTGTGAAATCATATTCTGTGTGGGGTTTTTTGAGCACTTCACACCATCTTACTTGAGGACACCAGCCACTGAAAGTGTGGTATGAAAATACTACTACAAAACTATCATATTGTTAGCTACAAGTTTTACAAGTTACACAGAACACTTATGCCACAATAAATAGTGTTCTAATCTTGAAAAAGAACTTTCAGAAATGGAAAAAAAAAAAAGCCAAAAGTTATATTATCACATGGAAGCTTCCCAAAAAGCCTGCAAGAAGTTCTTAGATTTCCAGAGGCCTTTAGTCCTTACTTTTTTTCTGACTCTGACTCTTTAAGTGGTTCTGAATTTCATTACTGCAAATGTTTGAATAATCATTTTTTTAAAATGTCCTTCCTTAGGCTGAATTTATACTCTTTTAACACTGAATTTGTCTTGGGATATAAAGTGGGGCTTAAAAAAAATAGTGTATTTTTCATTATGCGGAAGTAGACTGATGTTTTGAAACCTTTGCTCTAGCCTGTGAAGGAATGAACAGTTTCATTTTTAGAATTTATTATTGAAGAGTGTTAAGTAGAGATTCTTAGCAGCTGTTACATTAATGATAGTTCACATTTTCTTCTGGGAAATAAGTATGAGTCATATTGGCATTTTTAATTAAAAGAAACACTGATAAAAATCCCATCAGGACATCCAGAAATAATAATAATAATAATAATAATAATAATAATAATAATAAATAGGATGGCATTTATCATTTATTTTTTTTATCTAAACTGAAGCACCCTTATTAGAGACAGAGCTTTGAGAAAGATAGTTTTAATTTTGCATTTAGAATTTGCAATGCTCACAGGCTAATATACAGTCCTATTCTCAAGGAAATTTAATTTTAAATAAATGTTAAGAACGGGGGAACCCATCCAGTATTAAATGTTCACCCCTTTCTCAAGCTGCTCATGTTTCCGGTGGTGTAGCTTCTAGAGGTAGTGGAAGGTAAACTAGGTGCAGTATCATTAAAAAAAAAAAAAAAAGGGACAAACTGTATTAAATTTAGTTTGAGTGGTAATACTACTTTGTCTGAGATGAACAAAAGTAGATAAATAGAAAATTGTTTGTGAGTGCAATGGCCACTAGTTTTCAACTCCTTCCAAATAAAGTTAAAGTGACAGTTAAGTAAATGGGTTGCATAGCTTCAGTGGATGAAGGGAGACCACTTCAGTTAGAGGATGAGCTACTGGTGTGTCTCCCACCACTTCACCAAATATATTCTCAAGACTGACAAGTTAGAACTTTTTAACATTAATCTATTGACGATTAACATTAATCTATTGAATATATGCTAAGCAGAAAGCAAGTATATCAAGTTTTATGCATATTTAACACTGAAATAGAAATGATTGTATATGAAGAATAATGCTAAAATACTCATTTGGAATACCGATGAGGGCTGTGTGCTTCTGTCAGTGACAAATATTTGTTGTGGAGGACATTTCCCACTTCCCCTACCTGCGTCCCCACCCCACTATTTTCCCTTAGGGAAGGGAGATGATCAGTTTAAATTTTTATAAGCTATGAGACTGTGGCATTCAGATATGCTTTTATCTGCTGGTGTATTCAAGATAAAATGCAAATAGATTGGGTTTATCTACTTCCCTTGTAAGCAATTTACTTTCTTCCTGCATGTTCTGTGTAGGTAAGATTATGCACCATTAATACGGACAACTTATTTATATGGTTTCTGTTGAGCAAGATGAGGATGAGTGTTCCAGGAACACTAGCAAAATAGCACTCACATTTCACTTAACCCCTTCCCTCCCCAATACTCTTATCCCTGGTGATTTTATTCTTTATTTTAAATGAAAATTTTTAATATTTTTACTGCTGTAATCATAGTAGTGTGAAATTTTTCACATTCTCTTAAGAAATCATCAGTTTCTGATATGCTGGAAATGGTACTGACAAATGAACTGTGAACTAATTATTCTGGCAGACTTGTGGCACCCTTTGCCTGCTTTTCCAAAATAAGCATAGGTAAGTTTTCAGAGGATTTTATCACGATCTTAATGGTATCTTCAAAGTTCTGTGTAATGAGATTTCTCACACTTTAACAAACTTCTGAGATGCTTAATCACTGCAGTTGGTTTATATTGCTATCAGGCACAGTGTTTGTATGCCATTATGAAGAACATATGTGATTCTCATATATTCTCACAATACCTGGCAGAAATATTGATGTGAAACCTTTCCCAGGTGAAAATCTTTCAGTTCTTAAAAGTAGTTGGATTCTTCAATAGGTGTGTTCTAGGTCAATGAGATAAACTAGGTTTATGAGATAAACTTAAATAGGGACATCATGGATAAATCTGTGCACATATTTGAAGCTATAAATTATGTTTATGTATGTCTATAAGAGCACAACACCTGCACATAGCAAGCAGAAAATGTCAGCATACCTAGCATTAGAAAGCTGGAAATTAAGAGTGAATGTCAACTGTGGTAACAAATACTCATTCTGACAGCTTTCACAAAAGCTGGTTATACTTAGAGATGGATTTGGCAACTAGTTTAAAATGTCATCGTGTAAAGTAGGTGAAGGTTGTAAACAAACCAGTTACAGTGAAGGTCATGCACATATTGCGATTACCTGTCTTTCTTACATTGCAGTCACTAACAATATATATGAAAACCTCATATCTGAAGCTCCTTAGAGGGTCCTTTATGTTTCCTTCATTATTACATTGATGTGTTAGATCATGTAGGGACCCTTAGATATATTTTAATATGCATAGTATGAGTTCCTAGTTTCACTCAGAGTTGTAGGTAGGATATGGACAGTAAGCACAGGTCCATATCCTACTGCCTTCCCTCCTCCCTTCACATATTTATAAACTATAATTGCATTTCAGGAAAGAATAAATAAGACATTCTAAGGCTATACAAAGTAAAGTGATATAAAAAGACTTAATCCAGATTTACAAAGTTTTGTGATGTTTAGTTCAGTGTCATTCATGCTTCTCTGCTTAAATCTGTTATAGTATGAAAGTCCTCAGTGAACATACCTTACATATTCAACAATAAATTATATGCAAAAGGCATAGCAGATACATATCCAAACTCAGTCACTGTTAGTGACTGCTAGTGACTGTTAGTGTTACTGCAGTCCATTTTTTCTTGCCCATTGATTCATTGTTTTTTCTTTATGATAATCATAAAAAGATCAAATACTGTACATTGTCAGTGGTTTGGGTTTACATATTTACAATAAATTTTAATTACAGGTTCATTTAGAAATCCTGGAATATTTTATGCAAAGGAATATTGATTTACAGAACTATTAGCGGTAGCATTTGTTGCTTGTGAAGTATTACAGTTATTAAAGTAACAGTAAGTTTATGCAGGAATCAATCATGTCTCTTGAGTTAAGGTTGAGTTGAGCTGTGTATGTATGTAAAGCAGCTTTTTTATCTTTTTGATCATGTCTGTTTAAAACATATAAACACACACATATCATTCATAAATTTTGATATAATCGGTAGATACACATTTGATGAAAATTTACCAATTATTTCTGTAACTAGACTGAGTTCAATCAAGCAATTCTCTTAATAAAATTAGGAAAATCTTGAAGACCCTTTTTATTCCTCAAAATAGCACAATGGGGATTTTAAATGTTCTTGTCAAGTTAAAACACGGTAATGTCTTGAGCACATGCTGTTCTTTATTCCTAAACAAAGGAAATCTTTAAGGCTGCTTTATTCTCTTCTTTTTCTTTTAAAGTAATCCTTTTCCCTGGTGCAAACTAAAAAATAACCTTTAAGAGGCATAACAAAGATCTGATGTCTGTTAAAATAGTTGTTTGCTTTTTTAATTAAACTCTGTCTTCCATAATTCATGTTTCTGTGTTACCTAAAGCCACTTGTGTACATATACACATTTTTGCAAAGTATGTGCAAATGAGTTACCTTTGAAAGAGAGTACAAAGTTTTAATAATGACGTCCCTGGCTTTTGTGGTATGCTACAATGCTGTTTTATATTAATCCAATCTGTGGTAAAACAAATTAAAACAACTAGGTTTTGGATGACGCTATTGGCATTTATTGGTATCTTCTGAGTACAAAATGTACACAGAAGTTTTATTATGTAAGCTCAAAATATGAATGCTGCTGGCCTGTTTCAAACAGATTAGAACTTAGAATCCACATTTTTGTCAAATGTTTCTGCTGAGTAGCATTTGAAAAATGAGTCTCCTTTTCTGGATTCTTATTGTGCAAAACTGATTGCTGTATCTCTGTCTTTCTGACAGAGAAATGACTGGACTGCCTGGGGTTCTCATTGTTTTGACTATCCATAACTGGCAGTTGTTCCACCAGGGAATTGACTGGAGTCTTAACCACTTAACCAGTCATTATTTGTAGTGTCATCAGAAGGGCCTGGTAAGAGACACATCCTTCCTGCTCCAGAGCTGGTTGCAACACTTCAGGAGTGCTTTTCAATGCATTATTAACATTTTTCTTAGTACACCTTGCTTGCAGGCTATCAATTAGTTTAAGTAATAATATATTTGAATTGGCAAGGGTCTATCTTTTGAAAATACACTACCATATTTTGTAGACATTTTAATTAAAAAAGAATTCTTTTTTACCTATTAAGAAATAGAATACATACTGGTCAAATTTCTAACATTTTACAGCAATACAACAAGTTGGAAAAGTTATATAGGCCAGCAGTTCTGACCTGTGAGTGAGAAGAAAGCATCCTTTTTGTTTTGTTTTGTTCTTTTTTTTTTTTTTTTTTTTGTAAATGTTGATTAAAAATATTCACAAATTTTGTTGTAAAACTTTTTTTATAATTATAAAATTTTTGACTCTTCTGTTAGTAGCACACATGTCTTACTGATTTTGCTATAAATTTTGATATTTTTAACTTAGAATAATGTTTGCTATGCTTACATTTTCTTTCTTGTATTTTTTGTGATATAAAGTTTTCATTACTAATGTATATGTATAAAGGACAAAACAAAACCAAAAACATATAAATAGAAAATTATTTCAGGCTGGGTCTGTTTCTTTTTTATTTTTACCATCGCAAAATAAGAACAAATACAACAAGCTATCTGAAGAGAACCATATATGTTAAACTGTCAAAAGATAATCTGGGCATATATGTACTTCAGACTGTTTAGTGTTTTAAGTTTGTGCAGCTTCAATGTAATTACAACATTGTTTTTTTTTTCCATTTTTAATAGACTGATAGTTTTGGAATGCACTTTAGCACAAGCTAGGTAATTAATTATTAATCCTTTAGTTGCCTTTTGTTAAATCAACCATTTGGATAAAATCTCTACAAAGTCAAAAATGTAGCATCCTCAGTGGCAGGTGACGTGCTTATTCTGCTGGAAAACTGTAATTGTTACAGCAATCCTGTTACATGCTATGAGGTAAAATAGGACATTGGTGCAGATGCCAGGTATACAACAGGAAGAGGCTTTTGGGGGGTGTGGATGAGACCCCTTGAAAAAATAAATAGCAGTTCTAATAATCTCAAATGCAAATTGGTAGCTCCACCAACCCTTATTACTGAGTAATTTGAATACCAGAATCAAGTTGTTCTTAAAGATAGTCTAAAGACAGTGAGGTAGTTATTTACTTAATTCTGCTAGATTTCTGTTTGTTTTCAGCAAAAAGAAGACATTCTTCTGATATTTCAATACAAATGTTGGAAATTTGTTTTGTTGGTTGTACCATGTAGGTGCAGTTTTGTATAAGGCCAAGTCTTGAATTCTTTGGCTGATTTTGCCCTCTCTGGACCTTCATATGACTTCAATACAGCAAAGACCTTCACTGACCTTGACCAACTGTGCAGGTTTTGGAGACCTGTATACTACTGCAAATTGTATTCCTCATTCCAAATAAACTCTGTACTGGAAGTCTGTGGATTCTACTGGAAGACACTGTGGCTAGTAACCTGCCAAGCTTGAGAGACTACAGGATCCTCTTACTGACAATTACATTGCTTTTTCCAGTGCATAGATGACACTTCTCAACATCTTTCTTCCTCCTATTCTAGAATAACAGGTCAAAATTGATATTTTGACCACCTGTTAATCCCTACCCTTAACTAGCTTAATCCAAACTCAGCCTGTGTTCTCCTGATGTTAGAGTAACATATTGCCTAGAGCAATGCTGTGAGAAGTGTGTCTGTTTAAATTCACCCTATCCAGACTCTCTGCAGTATTAGGACATCCTGTTCGTCAAAGAACAATGATCCTCTGCTGTCCAAGGCATGCTTTGGAATGGAAACTACAGCACAGAGTGAGGAAAGAGTACTTCTGCTTTAGTAATTAAGATTCAAAAATAATTATGCTACACAGCTGAATTAAAAATGACTAGACAATGGTAGTCTGTTGGCTTAACAGCAGAACGATAGCTTGAAGTATTTTTTTGAAGAGAGAAAAAAAAAGTGTCATAACAGAAAAAAAGTTATCAGCAGTGACCTCTTGTGAATTTTATCACAGTTTTTAAAATAGTTAATGGAATCAGAGACAGTGTAAGTGTGTCAGACTTAGCTGGAGGAAAAGATAAAGAAGGGAAAATTGCTTAAAAACGGGAAGTGAGTACCACCAAAGTTAGAAGCCCAAATTATTTATCTCTGCAAAGAACAATTCTAAAATATAAGGAGGGAAGAAGTGTTTAAGCTTAAATTGGCCTGTCATTTGTTTTTTCTTTGAAGCCATATTAGTTTTTTAGTCAGTTGAGCCCTGAACTGGAGCTAAATAAGTCTTCTCAAGAGTGGCATTCAGTTTAATTGCATCACTGCATGTTTTCATGATGTGAGTTTGTGTTTGCATGTCTAGTGCAGTATGGATTTTTACTATGCTTCTTGTGAATGAAGGAACACTTGTTTTAGGTTTTATAAGGCTAAATTATGTTTTATTACTAATTTCTTGTGAGATCCTGTTACATATTTTGCTGCAATAAAAATATTTAGTGATATAATATTATCACTATTTTATTGCAGCAAAATGTGTATCTGGACACCCTGTGGAACACAAAATCTTAATGAAGTTTTAGCATGGTTTATAAAGACCCCTTGAGAAAGGATCAGGCTCAGTGTTTTGTTACTCTGATGTAGACCCAAGGCAAACTTGGTGATATAGTTTCCAGAGGGGATAATGAACCTGGAAGCCAGAAGTGCAACCTGTTGGAAAGGGCAAAATACTAAACAGGAAACAACAAAATGTATAGTCCTTCATAGTTACAGTTGAGGAAATCTATTTTATTTTCCAACCAAATTCATGAAGCAACATTTATTTTATTGAAGGCTGTTTTTCTTCCACTGTTTCTTTTTCCAGATTTTCACAGGTGATAAGAAGTTGTGTAATAAGTTAATTTTTAGTTAGTACTCTGAGATTGTGAGCAAAAACAGTTTTCTTCTACATGCAACCTACCTTTCACATTAACAACCACTTCCAGCATTTACAGTGGTAAGAGTTTGCTAAGGTTTAGGATGCATTCTTGGAAAACAGTCTCCATTGCTTCTTAGTCAGATGTGACTTTATGTTATACCAATGCATTTTCATCCAATGAACTTAAGTTGTATGAGGTGAAAATGTTTGTTTCTATGATAAACATACATTTTAGAAGGTTGATAGGCAGGAAAAAAAGTGGTTCTGTGACCTTATTTGCAGTTGACCGTGCTCAAATTTCACAAGCTGAAACTTGGAAATATAAGTGTTTCCTGTACTGTTGTCCTAATTCATTTCCATTTTAAAATGTGCTGACTGAAAGATGAGCTGCAAGGGTGAGAAGAAGAGAGGATCTCACATTATGGTATGGGATCACAGGGATTTCCCATCCTGTGAAACGTGCCAGGCAGACTCTGGCTATGCAGCAGGTGCAGAAGTGGGCAAAGCTGTTGAGGCTTTAGAGTTTCCTTCTCTGCTTTTCTCACAGAAAGTCTGCAAGGGAGGTGTATAGGGTCTTTACTTTAGGCTTTGCCACCTTGTGAGGGAATCTGGACAAGACAACTGAGCAAGGTCTGTTTCCTTGTCTTTATTCTCTGTTGTGCCAGCAGGTACTGTGAAAATATTTCTTTTAAGTAATAAATGTAATAATAATCAAATTATTGTATAGGAAAAATACATAATTTTCTTGAACTATTATGATAATAATTATTACAGTTTATTATTAAAAAAAAAAAAAAAAAAGTAAGGCTACTGTAAATCATGGTGTCATCAATACCAGCCTGAAGTGTTTGACAGTTCTAACATAGTACCAAAAGTTTAATAATCTGGCATCTTGCTTGGCGGTGAAAGCACTTCCCTGGATGGAAGGGCTTGTTGGCAACTATTTCTGAATGAGTACCTTTACTGGGCTGTTAGTGCAGTTGGCTGGCACAAGAAAGAGCAATCTGCACTGGCCATGATTTAAGCTTTTAATGCTTTAATCCAGAAAGCAGTATCATTTTTTTTCTTCATGGAGATCACACTATATAAATCAAGAAATATGTCTTTTGTTTTCTCTCCCATGTCTGTGAAAACTAATACAATGTATGTGTGTTTTTTAAGGGAAACTGCATTAATAAGATCTTCATGTATAATAGTCTGGAAGCATATTACTGAAGCAGTAACATTTAGCTTACTCAGGAATATTTACCCCAAAATATTAATTCCTCTGTCATTGAGGGGAAGAAATGCATCTCCTTCAGCTGAAATAATAATAATAATAATAAAATAGTTTTCAACAGTAAACTTCTCATACACCCTGTCACTATTGTATATACAGTAAAAGCAAGGTTTCTGAACCAATTTACTAGACTGTCCTGCAATAGCAAATGTCTTTCAAGGTGTGGGGTTGTGGATTAAATCATTGGCTTTGCTATGTTTATTTATTCTGCTGGTAATACTTTCTCTTATGTTATGGTTGAAATTGTCATATGAAGGAGTTTGTGCAGGCTGTTTTTTCATTAAAAGGAAAATCAGATTTGAGGCCAGTTCTGCTGCTTTTGTTGATGCTCTGTGTTTTCTTGGGACTGGCTTTTGGACAAGCAAACTGACATCAGTGTGAAAATGAGGCAAAGCATGTGTACCAAGGCCATTACACCACCCATATCTCTGCTGTGTTGACTGAGTTTCTGAGATCTGTAATTCTGATTTACATCTACATGTATAACACAGATGAAGGGTGCAATATCTCAGAAGTACCCTGTAATACAGACCAGTGTCAGAAACTAACACACTTGCTGTACAAAATAATAAATCAGACTCTGTATAGTGACCTTAGCAATTTGATAAGGTGACATTCTTGATATTAAGGAATTTGGCTTTCTGCAAGAGAAATATGAAAAACAACCATACTTGTTTTGCAACTCTTTAGAACAATTTTCCATGAAATGTCGCCTCAAGAGATTAATGAACCCAAAAATTTTAGGGGTGCTCATTTGATGTGACCACATTAGGTTAGGCAACCATCATAGCTGGTGTATTGAAAAGCTTCTATATTCCCATCATTTGCGTCTCTGAGGGAAATGGAGAAACACATGACACGTTTACTGGACTGTGGTTAAAGTGGTTGCCTAATTTACAAGCGAAGAAGTCATACTTGGTTTTGAAGGGCTTTCTGGATGAGTTTGACCTTACCCTCCTGTATATTTAATATGAAGTAAACTAGTTGAGGAATATTCTATGTAGGTCATTAAATATCAGTATATTTAATATTGATATTTATATTATTTATTTAATATTTATTTAATATTTTTTCTTCCTTTGTTCCACCTATTAAGTGAAGGTGCATAACTTACCTTAAAGTTTTTAGAAAAGTATATTCTTCTAAGAAATTACATATGATTTGCTTGTTTGATGAAGGAGATGTTTAGTTTCTATCAGTAGTCATCTATGTTTAGAAGTAGCTGCATACGTGTCTGAAAGCAACCTGGCAATCTTCTTGTTTGAACGATGCGAAGTCTGGCTCTGCAAAGCTGTGAGTTGAGAAATGTTTGTCATGTTGCCTGTTTTAAATGACAACTGTTTAAGTTATTTACAAGTTTGGAAGCTTGTTATCTGTCATCCTGGAGATGGTTTAGTGGGCACAAAATAGGGAAAACAGCTGCAAAATTATCTAATGATTTTGTACAAGATTGCAGGTGACAGCTGTGTAGTAATTTATGTGTACCTGATAGCATTCCTGCAAATGTATCCAAGGAACATATCTTTTATTTTAGGAGATGGAAAAAAAAGGCAGTACGCTTTCAAACTCTGGCCATACTAGGTTCTAAACTTGTGCTGATGATGGCTTTAAAAGTAAAGCTCTGCAAGAGCACACTTCAAATGTTTGGGCTTGGGCTACACAGTTGAAATGCTGTCTTTACTACAAAAAGGAGTAAGTTACGTCACTCCTCTAAGTACCAGAAGTTGCTAGTATGATGGCACTATGGATATTGATTGCCTGTTTCTTTTGACTTGTGGTGAACAGCAAGGAAACAGTAATGAGTATTTGTTTTCTGCCTTTGAATTCAAATATTTTCAGGCACAGCACAGGTATGTTGTATGCCTGGATATTAGCTTATCCCACCCTACCCCAGACTGAACTTTGAGTGTAAGTGACATGTAGCACAGTATTACTTTGCAAATGGATGTTCAAAGTTTACATGTGAATAGCTCTTCAAAGCCCCAGCTGTTATTTTCTCAGATGTGTAACAGATGGAAACATGTCTGCTAAAAGTTACCTATATTACCATGGCATAAGCCATGTTGTTTTACATATAAAATTATTTGGATGGGTTTGCAAAATTACTTCCCTGGAAAAGATACTGATTATTTTATACAAATACACATTCTCTTTGCTAAGTAATAAATAAATAAATAAATAAATAAGTGAATCAGCTTTAGCTTAACATCAATATCAAACAAGTTTGATAGTATGCTTATAATAATGATGGGAGTAGCCACAAAATATGTAAGGTATTTCAAAAACATTCAAGTTTTGCAAATATTTCTTGTGGATAAACAGCTATAACTTCTCAGAAAGTAGTAATAAATACAAATGCTCCATGCCCATTAACATTGTTGGAACTTTTTTTGCTTCCCAAAAGTTTCAAAAGCTAGTAAGATTTTTCTTAGAAACCATAATTCATACACAATATAAATTATTTCTTAACATTATATTTGCAAAAGGAAGCTGTCTCTTAGGGCTTCAAATACTACTGGGAATGAAAGTAATTTCTCAGAAGTAGTGTTTGGTGTGACCAAACCTGGGGAGTTTCCTAAATTTCTGAGCTACAGTATTGAAGAATTCCACATGTGTACTTTGAGTTCTTGAGCTATTTCACTTATTACAACTGAAGGCATTATTATAAAGATACCTAGTTTTTGCCTCAAAATTATCTACTAGTAAATTTAATTTGTCCGACTGTTCACCAGCTTTTGAAAGAGCAATTTAACATTTTCTGAAGGTTGGAAACCTGGCTTATTGCCAAGGTGAGGTTAGTGTGAACTTCTCAATTTCTTAAAAGCCTGCTATGTGTTTTTCCTTGCCCTGATTGTATCAAATCTCACTGCTGATGATTTCCTCATTTGGGCTAAATATTATAAGTTTCATATAAACACTATTACACTGGGAGAAAGGATACCATAGCAAGCTTTCATTTAGTTTATTGTACTCCCCAAATCTACAACTTCTGTCCCCAACACATTTAGATTGTCATTTACATGCTTCCTCTCCTTGTCCACAGCTTCAGTCTCTCTTCTTGAAACTCTGCAAGTCTGAATCAGAATCTACAGCTAAGAGGCTCAAAAGTAACAAGGCTCTTCTGCAATCCTGTTCTGACTCTACTGGGTTTCTGAAAATAGTGCTGAGTGCTTTCATATTATCTTATGCACAGTCTACACTGATGATAGCATCTGCTTGAAAGGAATTATAAATATTTCATTATTTTCAAGTAATATTGTAAGGAACTATTTCCTATGTCTTGGGACTATTAAAACAAAACTGAATTAAAAAGTGAGGAAAAGGTGAGCCTGGGCCTGTTTGAGTCACAGAATGGCTGAGGTGGGAGGGAACCTCTGGAGGCCCTCTGGTCCAACCACCTTGCTCAAGCAGGAACACCTACAGCAGGCTGCCCAGGACCATATCTGGAAAACTAGAGGGAAACCCTCTAGCTTTTATCCTCCAGGAAAATACCAGCATGGGGGAAAACAGTCTTTCCATCACACACCCTAAACCTGCATTAGATCAGTTACAGCTAGTGCCAAGTTAATATGCAAAAACCTCAGATTATGGTAATAGGAGATACCTGCCCTCTGAAGCCTATGGTCCAGCTGACAGGTGGTTTCTTGTCTCTGTTATGGTGACGAGTAAGGACTGGTACAGAGACATGCCAGTGCCTCTGTCTTCACATGGAGCACGTTGTGCGGCTTTAGCAAGGTCTGCCTGAGGGTCATCTGGAACCCTTTAAGCCTGTCCCCGTGGTGTGGAATCCCAGACCCCACTCACACTGTGTGGGCTGCGGGCCTCTTCTGTGTTCTGCTGTGCAGGATTGTGCCTAGCACCACGGTTACAAATTACATTTGGAAGAGTCAGGAAGAACATTTGAGATGCTGTGCTTCATTCCACAATTAATTCCTGTGAACAAATTTATTAGTAGCACTTTTTCATCTGTTTCAGTCCTTTGTGAATGTACAGAAGGCTTTTTCTGGACCATTTTGCAGGCGGTAACTGTTGATACTATAAACAAAGTTTCCTTAAGACAGATGTCTGTGGGACTCCACAGAAAAAGGAAAAAAAAAAATCCTCAGATTCCTCAAGTACGTCTTAGCAGCTGCAGTAGTTGGCACAGGCTATGAGAGCTGTGCAACATTAAATTTTATGGTTTTCTAAGCATTTCAGGTACCATTTTATACCATTCCATTGTATCAAGATTTCCATTATTTTTGGCAGTACATCCTAAGGAATGTCTGCTTCATTCAAAAGTAGTGCTTGTGCCAGTCTCAAACTGGGGTGAAAGAAGGAAGATGGGGGTGGGGGGAGCTGTGCATGAAAGGAATATCACGTTCACAAGTCACCCTGTGCTTAAGGAGTTGTTCACCACATTCACAAATCACCTCATTTTTAAGGAGATTCTGATTCTTACGGCATTCTGAAGTCACTTGGGAAATTCAGTGACTTTATTTGCCAGAATTAAAGGCTTTTCAGAAAACTTCATTCACATAATTGCTTTGCTTTTCTTTGCTGGCTGAAATACTTGTAGGCATCACTTCTAGATGGAAAGCTGGCTTCATACAATTTACAGAAAGAAAAAAAAATAATCTTTGAATATCTCGATTACTGAAGCACCTGTTTTAGGCAAAGTTGCATAATGTTATATTTTGGCATAAAATGTTTTGTAGCCATCTAAACTGTGTTGGTTTGGATGATGTTTAAAGAACTTCTTTAAAGATGTTTCTTAGTTTTATGTCTAGACTTCAGCTCTGAGGTCACTAAGCAGCTGTGTTTAGTAGCTGTTGGCACACTTTGGTACGTCAGCAGAAGTCTGAATAAGGAAAACGGAAAGTAATGTGCTGCTCGCACTGCTCTCAGACAATGCTCCATTGGTTAATAAGGGGTTAATTGTGAAAGGTTTGTAGCTTGTGCCTGTAATCCTGCAACAAGCTATGCAAACCCTTCTTCAGCTTAGTAACACAGTTGCCCGGGTAGGAGATGGGGAAACTGAAGTCAAGCTCCTGGTTTCTGGTCCAGCAGTTCTCCTGAGAGAAACCAGGAGCTGTGAATGCTTGCACACCCTCCAGGCTTAAGGAGGACATCAGAAGGTACATTTGGCTGGGGAACAGGCAAGAGGGGGACGCATAGCTCAAGCCACAGCATGGTGGCTGTTGCTACCCAGAAGGGTTCCTATCTTGCCGCTCTTCCTCGTGCTAGCTATTTGTGTACTCCAGGAATAGTCCTGTTGAAATCATTATGACTGTTCATATAATTATGGGTCAGCTTGTGTAAGTATGCCAGCACCTGGCAAAAAGGAAATAGAAAAACATCAATGAGACATTTTTCATTCCAGTTATGAGTAAGGAAAAGGGTGTGCCTTGCAGTTAGACTACAGTAAGGGCTGCCAGTAAAGTAAATAAGGGTAATGCTGATTATTGCCTGGTGGGGGTTGGCTCCTCATCACCTGCAATGGACTGGACAGACCCTAAATAAAGGACAGGTGGGATGAAGTCTGTTGTTTCTGACATGAGCTCCCCATACTTTACTGGTGTTATGATGAGGTGGAAATGCATTACAAACTGCTCTCTTTTTAAAATCTTGAATATCCACTTGATATACACACAAAAAAAAATTAGCAACAATTTGAAAGAAACAACATGGATTTGTCACAAAAGACTTACCTGTATTTTTTCTATGCATAATGGATATTCACTTCATTAATAGGATTTTAGGAACTGAAATAAAGACTTTCATCAGCTCTCCTGTTTTAATTTAAGCTTTGAAATACTGATTTAATTTTAAATTTTTAAATATTCAGAATATATTTATATATTTATATATATTCTGAATAGTAAGGAACTGTAGATTTTGACATATTGACATGTTTTGAGTGATTAGTCCTTTCAGAATATACATTATCCCAGAAGAAAAGTATTTTCATACAAAACTTTTGCCCTCAAAACATATTTATGAAAAATATTTCTTTCTCTTTATTCTATAATTTATGAAAAAAAAGAAATCTTTGAAGATATTTCATTATTATTGAAAAATTTGAGAGTATCTTTTAAAATGATGGTAATCTGAATGCAAATACATTGATTTAGAAATTCTTCTCTATTATCTTATAAATGAAGAATGTATTTCCCTCATTTAATGTCTCTATTTTCCTTTTTATTAAGAGTTCTGGGTGTAGATGTAACATTATATCTCCCACTTGTGATGGCCAAGGATTTTGGTGATGTCAGCTTTCCTGTTTATGAGTGTAGAGGGATGAAAATAGTGTAGAAATATCATTCCACCATATCTAGTTAAAATAAGTTGGTACTTTAACCTCTGCCAAATTATTTGAAGGTATATTAAATAAAAATAGGGGTATAATTTGTAAATATTAGCAACTCTTTCTGAAGGACAAAAGATGAGAATATGCTTTTTAACAACATTGCTACTGTTAGCTCAGAATTTGAATTTCTAGAAGTCTTACTACTGTACTGACACATAACTTGTGCTTCAGTACAGTACTATTGGTAAAATACAGCACACTAGTATTGAGCATATAGAAGAGAATTTTCTTGATGCAAGAGTTTGCACCTTGTCACCATTCAATAGCCACCTGTTTGAATGATGGTTAACAACGTAAAACTACTTTTGTCATCATGAGTGATATCCACATTCATGATTGTATCTGCTTTATAAAGAGTAGCTACTTAAAAGCTTTTGGCAAAAGTACCAACAGATAGCATGACACACACCAGAGGCTACACAAGTTATAATGTTCCATAATGTGTTATGGTGCATAGCAATAGTAGATGTTGAAGAGAAGTGCCTCCTTACAAGTTCAGACTAATGGCTAAAGAGTTGTGCATATGCAGGTTTCTCTGTTAGTAACTGGTAAGTGAATTACTGTTTTTTCCTACCTATGTGTAAAAGCTAAGTTTTAAGTAATAAAGTCCTTGAAAACTGGAATTTTGAATCCAATTATTTTATATCTGTGAGTTAAAACTATGTTCATTAATAACTTGTCCCTAATTTACTTTAGTTTGCAATTTATTTCTTTTAATACGTCAATAGATGTGGAATCAAATTTTGGTACTATTAATTAAACACAGTCACTTTTCAGATTTATTAGCCAAAGGTACTTAAGCTTCACTTAAGGTGGACAGTTAACAGTTTCTGGCTCCCAAATATTTTGCAGTGAAATCAATCTTTAATTTCAGTATTTTTCATGCATCAATGACCAAATTTACACTTCAGCTAAAAATCAATTTAATTAAAATTTAAATACTTCAATGTTTACAATATTTCTGTAGGGTAGCCACAAACTAGGTACCATAGCATTAGAGATCAATTATGGGAATCACAGTTTGAGGCCAATCTAGAGATTTATTTGTTTGTTTGTTTGTTTGTTTGTTTGTTTCTGTTGTATTAGGCTTTAAGCCTTGTCACATGAGACCTGGAACACACCTTTTAACAGCATTCTTTCATTACTGCAAAAATCTTTGCTGATAAAACCTAACATTTTATTCTACTTACTTAGGTAATGTTATATATGCAGGACTCATATTGGAAGCAGTGTGAAGGCACATCGTAGATCTAGAGCATGAATTATATTTTTCTTAGTGCCTCAGTAATAAATTTCTGTATAACACTATCATATATAATTTTTTGCTTAAAAATGAAGTGTATAATTCTGCCTGCCCCATGGAAAGCTGGGAATAACAGCTCTCCTCTCTCACAATCTGTAACTATGGAAGGGATGGAATATACTCCAGAAGATGGCAATGTGGACAAATATGCAGTACTTAGAATAAAAACAACATTCTTTGCCTGAATTATTTCCTTTTAGATTAAAGAAAACAAAAACTCAAAAGTTTCCATGAAAATGAAGTGTATTTCTCCCCAGTAAAATATTAAACCAGCTCAGCAAATTCACTTCAACAATTAAATGAGATAGAAACGTGTGGAAAAATCGCTCTTTGGCAATCTGTAGCAACATAATTGGTGGTTTTCACATGCACACAAGTTCTTTTCACCGGTAGGTTCAAACCCATCAGCATGTAACCAGCGGGGAAGAAGTAGTAGGGACTAAACATGAGCTGGAATGGGGAATGCATTCTTAAGGAGCTTTGCTTAGTGGCATTAAACGAAGCATGATTTCCAGATGCTTCTTTTAGTCCATGTTCCTGTTGAGCCAGACTCTGATTTGTCTAGCAGAAGAGAGTCATTCTGCCTGCCTGGTTTTCATAATTCTCTTGGTTCAGGAACTGATATGACTTGTTCTCTGGGATATATCCTTTCCTCCTCCATAGTTCTCATATAATGCTCAGGACAAATGCTAATAATTCTTGTCAAAAACTATTTCAAGCTAGTACTGTGTCCATCTTTGTCAGGACGATATCTTTTGTTGGTCAGCCTGCTGTGCTCAGGAAGTTTTCTGCCAGACAATGCAATTTGTTTACATGGCTGCAAGGTAAGACAAAGTGCAAGCAAGATGAAATTCAAGGGAGAAGTTTAGTTTTGTTTTTGAATGAAAACTTAATTACAATGCAGAAGCGGTCAGAAATTGCCACCCTAAATTCAGAGGACATTCTTAGCCATGTTCCTTTTAATTCCATAGGGACAACTATTTTGGTACATAGCAGAAATACTCATATTATGGAATGGAGGCTTAGCTGACACTTGTATGTATATACCAGGCTTGAAAGAAGGCATGAGAAAACTATGGAAGGTGGCAAGGTCAAATGATTGCTAGATTCTGGTTGACTTTTATTGGTGAATTTTTTCATTCTGTTCTACTGCTTATGCCAATCTAATGTGACTTCAAAGTTGCCAACTAGGCAATGTATGAAAGGTCTGTAATCAGTTACACAACTGAGTTGAATATCTGCTCCACTGTGTGCATTTCACCCATTCCAGAGGTTCCAGTTGTCTTTGTTCACTGTATTGCTTAATGTCCAGCAGTGCACTCACATGCATTTAGCATATGTGAGCATACTGAAAAGTACTGAATGTTGCTGACTGTAGAATATTTGACATGCTGATTTCAATGCCATCAGCAAGAGCAACAGTTACATTACACAATACATCCATTAATTTCTTTTAATCATGTCAGATTTTCAGAATTTTTACCCGTGGGGGAAAAATGTGGGTTTCTATGTCCCTCTATTGTTTGCCTGGTTTTCTTCTTTGTTGAAACTGAAGAAAAAAAAAAAAAAAAAAAAAAAAAAAGGACATTTTCATATTGATTTACAATAAAATTACAGAGAACCTGGAATAAATATTGTATATCTTATTTTCTACCACTGGAGAACTAAATTAATTTATTTGGAGGTGGGAAGAAAAAAATGATTCTTACAGGCTTAGGAAACACTTCTTCCATCTGTATTTTTGTTTCCTGCCAGAAGGCAGAAACTGAGTTTTCAGTTTGCAACAAAAGAGCAAACAAATTACTCCTCCCCAGAATCTGTCATAGTCTTTTAAGCTCTCCTCCTTCAAATTAAAGAGGAGTTTCATACCAAATTCCTGGCCACATGTTGAAGTCAGTAGCTGACAGTTAAATAAATTCGCAAATTTTAAATATGTGATACATCTTAATTCAGCCATTGACAATGTAATCTACATCACTAATTGCATGTGTTTCCATGACTCCTGAATATGAAAATCTCCTAAATGAGTAAGTGGATGTCTGTGTGCTTTTTAGGAAAGACAGGCCTGGACAGCAAGGTGGTGGAGCAACTATGAGAGAGCAACTGGAATGCATCAAGCTCTACCAAGGGTGGATGAAGAGCAAGTCAGGAGCTTATGGTTAAGGAATAAAGGGCAGGCTACCCTGGGTGACACTGTTGTGGGTGTTTACTACAGGCCACCTGATCAAGGGGGGAAGTCAAGTAGACCTTCCACAGACAGCTGAAAGTAGCCTCACAATCACAGGCCCTAGTTCTTATGGTGGACTTCAACCACCCTGATATCTGCTGGAAAGACAGCACAGGTGGGCACAAACAGTTCAAGAGGTTCCTGCAGAGCACTGACGATAATTTTTTGACACAGGTAGCAGAGCCAGTGAGGAGATGTGTGCTGCTGGACCTTGTATTAACAAATAGAGGACTGGCTGGGGAGCTGAAGGTTGGGGGCAGCCTTGGCTACACAGACCATAAGATGGTGGGTTCAGGTTCCTGCATGTGCAGTGGGTTTTCTTGGCAAGGTTTTGGTAGCAGGGGGGGCTGCAGGGGTGTTACTGCCCCTTGTTAGGTAAGGGCCAGTTTCAGCTGGCTCCAAAGGGACCCAACGCTGGCCAGAGGCAAGTCAATAAGCAATGTTGTTCGCACCTCTCTGAGGGCGGGTTTAGGGAAGGGGGAAAAATAAAATAAAATAAATAAAATAAAATAAAATAAATAAAATAAAATAAAATAAAATAAAATAAAATAAAATAAAATAAGATGTTGCACAACAGCAACTGTGAGAGAGGAGTGAGAACCAGCCCTTAAGCCCCCGAGGTCAGTGCAGTAGGAGGTGCTCCAGGCATGGAGCAGAAGCTCCCCTGCGGCCTGTGGAGAGGCCCCTGGTGGAGCAGGCTGTCCCCCTGCAGCCCATGGGTCCCACATGGAGCAGATCTCCACACTACAGCCCATGAAGGAGCCCCTGGTGGAGCAGGTGGATGTGGCCTGGAGGAGCAGGCCCCGGGCCGGAGCTGCAGCCCATGGAGAGGAGCCCATGCAGGAGCAGGGGGCCTGAGGGGAGCTGCCACCTGTGGAGGACCCATGCTGTAGCCATTTGCTCCTAACAGATGGACCCTGTGGTACAGAGCTATGTGGGAGCAGTTAATTTGTCCCCTACTTCTTCCTGGATCTTAAACTTATGAACAGAGAGGATAAGATGATGGGAGAGGGTGAACAACATAATTTCTCAAGAGCAGGTACAGTAGGTCTTTCAGAGAAGAGCTGGTTAATATTCTGGTCTCCCTGTAAAGCCTTTCCAGTTCTTTTCACACTGTCTTTTGTGTTGGAGAGAAATATTTTAACTTAATATTTTAACTAGACCACAAAACTTATCCATCTCTCCCATGTTCTTCCATGTCCAGTTAACCAACTTTCCTCTACCTCTCAAAGAGAGGATATAGAAGTAGCAAACTTCCAACACATAAAGTAATACATAATTAAAGTGCATGTAGAATAAGGAAGGAATGAAGAAATGTTACAGGAAGTGGAGAAAAATATCATAAATACAAATAAGGTTAAAAATGATTATATACAGGACAGTATTTTTTCCATAATTACTGCTTGAAAAAAAAAATACTATAAATTTCTTGCCAAATATTTTTTCTTCTTTCTTTTTCAGTCACATTTATAAATAATAATAATAATTTTAAAAAAAAAAGGTAGTTGTATCACTTTCCATCCCTGCCTGTCTCGCAAGTAGAGATTATGAAGTGTGCTGGAGAGAATTCTCTCAGCGTCTGGCATAAGCAAAGTGTGTTGGGGGGGGGGGGGGCCCGGGTGGGTGTTTCCAGATACTGATGCTTCTTATTGGATGAGCAAGCTTTCAATAACTCTTAAGAATACTGTAGTAGTGCTCTTTTAAAGAAAGATTGAAATTATCTGCTTGCATTAACTTTGTGCCAGCTGTTCTTTTGTGTGTAGAAATGCTGAATGGTCTATGACATGCTATGTTTGGTATACAAGATCCTTTCTTAGCAGGATTTAAATTTGACTATGGAGGGAATAGTCTGAGTTTTGATTATGGCTAGCAGAACTTGCAAGAAAAATAAATAAATCACACATGTACACAACATGTAGCTGCTGCATTGCATTCATACTGTATAGCGCCTAATACACCATGCCCCACTGGGGCTGTTAGACCACGCTTCTTCTCCAGTGTCATCTGTTCTACTCCACAGCACACAGAAAACTACCACCAGATTTGGCATGAATGCACACAGATGTCTGCAAGTCTCAGTGGAAATACCAAAAACTCAAATAGTGAAAAATAGACATCGCAAAGTAGTAGAAAATACTTAATAAGGAGCAATTGTACATTGGCATAAAAATGGAATAGATGACCTAATCACTTTTTTTTTCTTTTTTTTTCTTTTTTTTTCAATTCACTACAATTGCTACTCCACTACTTTTTGAATGGCATTGAGTCACTCTCCTATGACCAGAAGTGGGCCTTCTGGAGCAAGGCTGGGTCGTGTGAGCCAACTGGTGTGCAGGAGCTTGGATTGAATTCTAGCATTGCTAGGGCTTAACAAAAGACCAAGGTCTCCAGAGCTGTCATCTTGACCCTTTACAAACACAGTTAAAATTGTTGTGATGCCACAAATTAACAGCATCTATTGTTCTATGTAGTACCAACCATGTGGTTTTATGTAGAACAAATACTTTTATAGCCTCCGCTGAGTTTAAAGTCCCCTTCTATAGAAACAGTGTTTATGTTTTGAAACTGATAAATGTGCAGAACTATATGTGATTGCCCCCACCCATCGTCCCATCTCAGCAGTGAAGCACAGCTCTTGTGCAGGATTTGAAAGTGTTCATAACCATCCCAGGTAATGCAGAAGCACTCCCATTGCCCTCACTCTCTCAGCTGCTTGCAAAAGTTCAGTCCCTTGTATTTTGATTCTTCATATTCCTAGAAAATTGTAGTTGACTGTGCCTTAAGAAAAACATATTTTAGGATTATGGAGCACAGAAATGTCAAGGCAATATGGAACTCTCTCTCTCTAAAACAGATGGTGAGTCAAGCTATCAGCATTTTTTACACCTACATAGACATAAGAGATAAAAAACTTATGTGTGTTTAGTTCAATGTTACAAGTAACTTACTGCTACTGGAAATTACTGCCCAGAAAGACCCCACACCCACACACTTAGCTGTCTTCAGTAAAACTGAGGATTTGGGATTCTCCTCTGTGTATGCATTTTTCTCTGCTTAAGTTTATGTATTCAAGACAGTTATTCATAGTTCCTGAATTCAGTTACTGGAGACAGAATGCACTAATGAAATCTCATCTGAACTGGCTGTGCACTCACTATCTTGGATGATTTCAAGGTCAGTAAGACAGAAGTGATAAATGGGTTACAATGACTCAAAACCAATAAATCCTGAAGTCCAGATGGGTTTTATCCAAGGTTGTTAAAAGATACTATGAAAGAAGAATGTAGACTTGTGGCAGTAATCCTGGAAAATTAAATTATTATGAGGAGGATTTGAAAGCTGCAAGAAAAAGAAGGCTGACATACAAAAAATGTACAAAGCAAAATAATACAAATTTACTTAAAATGCATGCAAAATAAATGCAAGCAATTTGCACCTGGTTTGAGCATACCTGTTAAACACACAACTGGGTAATAAACAAACTCTTCCAGGAGATTAGGTTTAGGTAAGGGCACTCAATGGCAGGCATCCCACTCCGAAAAGCAGAATCTCTCTTCAACCCTTACCCCCACTACCACCCCCATTTTCAGCCAAGATCATCAACAACAGCTTCAAGTCAGTTCAGTCCTGTCACTGAGGCTGAAAGCAGGCTGACTAGGGCCTTTCAGAATATCTCCAAGAAAATATGTTAAGTGCAGGAGGAGGACTGTTGCACTGCTGTTTGAAATTGTCTCTTAAATGATACTGGGTTTCTAGGAAAGATCATTTTAACAGTTTTAGAAGATTGTATGTATTCTAATATAAATAAGGCATAAGAAAATTATAGTTGTTTTTTTTTTTTTTTGTGTGTGTGTGTGTGTGTTACCTACCATATTTTGTTCTGTAAATTTTAGTTGATCTAACAGCAATATGATTGTGCATTTTTGAATGTTTCTGATAGTCTCTGCTAACTATTTTCTATAATCTTAGGAAAAAAAGAAAAAAAGAGACCCAGCAAATTACAGAGCAATTCCCTGATTAGTCACTCACCTACAGTATGGAATGGCAATCTGTGAAATAAATCACATGAAGCAAACTAATGAGAAACCTCTAATCACCTGGGAGGAAATTAAGTAGATCCTGGAAATACTGGGACTCTGCTGTCTATGGGCAGAGAGATGCTGAGGAAACACGTGTCTCTGGAGTCATAAAGAGAGTGCCCAGCTAGTTTGTTTGTTTGGTTGGTTCATTTTTGGTTGTTTTTTGTTTTGTTTTGGTGGTGGTGAGTTTTGTTTTGTTTTGTTTTGACTGATTGATTGTTTTGCCTTGCTTTTGCTGCTTGCTAAGTTTTATTCTGGCTTTATGTTAAATTCTGTCATTACCCAGGAATATCTCTCTTATCTCCTGAATCAAGTATCCTCCAAAAGACCACTCTTGCTTGGCAAAGCATTGCTTCTGGCTGCTGTTTTTGTCTCTTAGTGTGGTAAGAGAAAGATTACACTGATAAAAAGAAACACAATGAAAATGGGCGGTAAGGAATGTAAATTAGATATTTAGGTAATTGGCAATATATGAGAGAAGTTGCTTGTACTAATAAAAATATTTATGGCAAAAGCTAGAGGTAATAGGAGGAAATGTAGACTTCATTAGTAAATAGAAAAATCCTGGCAATATTATAGAAAGAGCCTCCTTTAAGGAGGTAAAATAGAGAGGAAATATGAATTATCATTTACTAAAATTGTTTTTCAAATCAGATGTTTCAGAAAAGATATGCCTAAAAGTTGCCAAATGGTTAAATTTGGTAATTTCTGTGCACTGATTTTGGTGAAAGTCCAATTGAGGGGATGAGAGGTGGAGGGAAACGTGTCAGTACCACTAAAAGGTCATCAAGCATACGATCCAGAGGACTATAGGATTAACCTAACTGAAAGTATGCAATTTAATAGATAATACAGATTTCAGATAATGAATTAAAGATAGAGGTAATTCTAATGAATGTAATTAGCTGGAAAACTTTCCACTAGCACTATAGTTTGCAGAACTGATGGATAAAAATAACTGTGTGTGTAAAGTTCCAGTGTCTGTAAGATGTCTGTTGCAATATTGTATAATACTGATCAAAAGCATCACTCAAAATATATCATCCATAAAACATACTATGTGGATTAAAGTTGGCCAGCTGAAGGATCTCAAAATTCACTGTTACTGGGAGTTTTTTTTACCTAATATTACTCTGATTTTTATATTTTTCTAATGAACCCCCACAAAGACAAGTACCTACTACAGACAGGTATGGATATTTTCATGATCAGAAAACAATCCAAATTCCATGTGATCAGATACTGCCTATCATCTCGGTACAAAGAATCTAGATCACAGAGCAGGATGAGAATTTTGTTTAGGAGAGCAGAAATCAGAAAGACCGTGGGAGGCAATTATATCAATACAAAGTTTCTGTGTGAGCCTACAGGCAAAACTGTGGTGAAATTATAGCACTGCTTGAATGGCTAAGCTTAAGTTCCAAAGATATATTACAATTTAAGCAGCTTAGCAAATGGAAAGCTGAGACAGAGAAGAAGGAATCTTGTTAGTGTAGCGCTGCCTAATTTCACTTTGAAAAAAGATAAGAGCATTCAATGGGCTGGAAGTTTGATTATAACTGATATAACTCAAAGAATGTTACACCTTTTGGGAGGAAAATATCCCATGATAGAGGACAACTTTCCTTTTGTGAGGTATAATATAGGTTATGTTGTGCTTGTTCAAACTGTCCATGAGTTGATGTATCTGTCCTATGGACTAGTTACTTTATCTTCTGGATATTGGGTAATTATAATGTATTTACTTCACCAGAGTTATTTTTCTCTGGTATAGCTGTAATATTTTAATGTGTTTAATTCAGAACAAATAAGATTATTTAAAAAAAAAAAAAAAAAGTTATTATAAAGTCACCCCCAAAATAGCAGAGATTTAGGGCTATTTGTAATGACTGAAATCCCATTCAGAACATGTTTTGAATATATATTAAATCTTATTGTGTTGAAAGAATGTAACTACCAAAATAGTTCAGTACAGGTAAAGTGTATGAAAGTGTATGGAGAATAGGTGGAGAGTGAAGGATGAACCATATTAAAAATATATATATATATATGCATACAACATGAATAGATTTGTAATTCCTCAAAAGAAGTCTGGTGAAGTTATCTGTCTGTCGTGGTTAGATCATGACTAACACTTATTCTATTTTTTCTATTTTAAGAACATGATATACAACATTTGAACAGCAGCACCCATCTGTTTCTTAGGAAAGTCTTGCCAAGCTAAAGGAACCTTGTCGTCCCCACTAAATGAAGCTTCCTTCGTGTGCAGTATTCCAGGTCATTGTTACTAAGTGATTGACAGGCAAATAGAAAAAGTGATTGGCCTGTCCTCCTCTACTATAGAAGTAATAAAAGGTAAAATCATGACATTAACCCTACATTTGTGAATAAAAAATGCAGAGCTATGTTAGCACATGAACTTCTACCAAGAGGATGGATAGGTTACTCTGGATACACTTATATAGGGAAGGTCTGTCATCCCCGAACTGTATAGAAATCATCAAAATATAAAGCTATGCTGTCAAAAAAGTGCTATCAAAATCATTGACTTAATACTTAAAGACAAAGGAAAAAAGTTAAAATACTGTTTTAAAGTTTTTACTAAAGCAAAAATAAAACAATAAAAACAATAAAACTTTAACAAGAACTAGCTGTAATTTCTTTATGTAATGCTCACAGAGCATTGTATAATGCACAGAGCATTATATTAAGCTCTGTAGACTTTATAGAGCTCAGGTTGGACAGGAGCTCAGGAGGTCTCTGGTCCAAAGTCCTAGTCACAGCAGGGTCAGCTCTGTGGACAGTCCATCTTGCTCAAGGTTCCCCCCCATTCAGGCTTGGATCTCAGAAGGATGTAGCCTACACAACTCTCTGGACAGCGTGCTCCATCATTTGGCTGTCTTCATGGGGAAAAGTTTTTCCTTATATCCAAATTAGGGATCAAAGCCCCATTGTGCTAATAAACTCAACGCAGATAAACTCTGATCTGGGAAGCTTTTTACAGCCTGCTATTTTAATACTTACAGTGAGCATAGTAAATGTTGTCTCTGAATGCAAAAGACCGAAGCAGGTTATGCTGTTTTGGACAGAAAATGAGCACGGTGAGCAGACATGGTGAGTCTGAACCCGCAGTTCACAGATGTGGTGGAAGCGCAGTCATCTAGGTATGAGTTAAAACCCATGCCAGGGATCAGGGCCCCGGCATACTAATAAACTGACCAAAGACAGTTTACTGACCAAAAACAGACCAAAGACCAGACCAATCTCTGGTCTGAGGCATTCCTGTAGCCTGCTACTGCAAAAGAGATGAGGAAAGATGATAAATTTGAATATGGCCTTCACGGGAAGCTAATAGTGGTGACTCTACCTTTTGAAAGGATATGGCATGAAGACGGAATCATTTCCTTCTCTTGTTTTGTAGAGTTCTATAAGGAAGCAGACAGCTGTGGGCATCCTTAGTTCTGTATAATGATTTTCGTGCTACATTCTGAATGAACACAAAGATATTCTCTACACAGATATAACTATTCAGCTTCTTACTCATAGGCCTAGAAGAGTTTGAATTAGCTTGGCTCAATCTGCTTTAAAGATATTTCAGTTTATGTGATGATAATTTGTTGAGAATTTTATCAAAAGATTTCCTTTTCATTATTATTTTGATTAGGATGATAAAGATGCCAAAAGAGCTGTCCAGGTTTTCACAAATAGTGAATCATGATTCCATCAGGACTTCTCTTACTGCCCTTCAGCTTTCTTTCTATGCTTGCAGTGTTCTAGACATCACATTGTTTTCAGGTACCAGTGTTTTCTTACAAGTAATTTTAGTAGTTTGAGTTCAAACTCAATATAAAGGATGAAATTGTGAATTCAAGACACTAAATATATTTTTCTAATCAGAAATAATAATTTAATATTATCAGAAAAAAATATGATGTTACACTAGGGGAAAATCTGAGGAAATGATTGGATACATGTGTATTCTTATATTCCTAGATAAGCAAGATGATTGAATTGTTTTATAATAGCTAGTTATTAAATTTGCAATGGTTAGGAAAGGATTTTAATTTTTTACCTTGTTTATATTGCCATGCTGCCAAAATCATAAGGAACCATAATATTACGGTAAAGAGGTGAGGAATTTGGATTTTGAGTTGCATTACATCAGCAAATGAAAAAGGCTTTAAACTACTTTTCCTTAACTTACCGCAGGTTTAATAATTCCATTAACTTTAATAAGAGGTAGGCCTGTGCAATCACACTTGCCAGTTTCTCCAATTCTTGTATTGAAGAAGTATTTGTTTTCTCAGATAAGCAGTTTATCCATAGCTCAATACTTTTCCAGTGAATATGAATTAAATGTCTACTGACTTCCCTCAGCATGTCTAACACTTTTGATCCCCACTCTCCACACCACCACACCACACCCTTCTCTGTATTTTCCTCATATGGATTCCACTGGCAAATGTAAAAGAAAGCAATGAGAGTAAGTTGAGTTATCTGGATTTGTGCTAGTTTAATTAAGTGAGGTTCTGGGATAGCTAAGATTTGTAGACATTTTAATTTTGATGAGAATATGTAGAAAGAAAATTGATATTCTTTCTGTGAATTGTGATTTAATGTATTTAACTTTTGGTGGGAAATACATCCAGTTTATAATACTGGGAAGACCAAATTCTGACTGTTTTACTCTTCTTTATATAAAAGAAATCACTGAAAGTAAGAGATGGTATTCTGCATGAAAACTGAAAAGTCTCATGCAGCCTGTATCACCAGTATCATTCTGTAGTGCTGTGTATGGTAGATCATTGTAACATTTGTTTCTGTATATTGGTGTAAGTTTGGTTCAACCTAACAGTGTTCATTAATGTGGGCTGTTAGTTTTTGGGTTGTTTTTCTTTTTTTTGTTTATTTATATGGTTGTGCTTTTGGTCTTTGTTTTTTATATTAGCATTTAGCTACTTCTTGGTGAAGTAAACCAAAAGGTCCATGAAGTTTTAAATTACAGACTTTAAATAGAACACATTTAGAAGAATTCATTAGGTGCTGTTATCATATTTTTAAAATGCCAGGAAAATCTGGAAATAAAATTAATGAAGTTTTCCAGAGAAACATGCTTCATTGCTATTACAAGAAGAAAGGAAATTAACTTATTCCCTTGTATTCATTTAATTAAATGTTTGAAGAGTAAACCTTGAATTAGTTTGCAGTGTTTGGAGTGACATTTTACATTTTTCTTGATAATTCCATAAATACAAAGACAACTGTTTATGCCAGAGTTGTTATATGTATTTACTGATGCAATGCTAAAACTTTGGTATAAAGGTATAAAACTTATTTTCATCACTATTATCTTGAAAGCAAATTAACAGGAAAAAAAAAAAATAAAAAAACAAAAAAAATAAAAAATAAAAAAATAAAAAAAAAGAGCTGTATTCTTGCTTTACTCCTTGTTATCTTCCAATTTCTCTACTGAGATACTTTGCTAGATGACTGATATTGTTCATGAAATAAGGAGAGGATTCATCTGCTCTTGCTCAAGCAACAGGAAAGTTTACGTATGTTGTTAAGTTAGCCTGTACGCTAAGAGAGGCAAAGAGTGCAGGGGACAGGGAGCAGGAGGCATACTTTTCTATGAGAAGTCTCTAACATCAGAGCCGTGAATAGGTCCTTTATTACCAAATAGAGCATAAAGTTTAAACTGGGCATCTGACTTTGAAGCTACATAGCTAAATTTACAATATAAATTTGTATTGCATTCTATCCTTAAAGTATCTTATATTCTTGAAACTCATGCATAGACTAAATTAACTTCCTAATAACCACTGCAAGCTCTTCCCTAATGCAGTTGTTAAGATGTGACAAGAGAATTTGGACTTCATAAAATCATAGAATGGTTTGGGTTGGAAGGGACCTTAATGACCATCTAATTTCAACCCCCCCTTCCATGGGCAGGAACACCTCCCACTAGACCAGGTCACTCAAAGCCCCGTCCAGGCTGGCTTTGAATACTTCCAGGGATGGGGCATCCATAGCTTCTCTGGGCAACCTGTTGCAGTGCCTCACCACCCTCAGAGTGAAGAAAATATCCTTACTATCTAATCTAAATCTACCGTCTTTTAGTTTAAAACCATTACTCCTTGTTGCTGTCACTACACTTCTCGACAAAGAGTCTTTCTCCAGCCTTCCTGTGGGCCCACTTTACATACTGGACAGTACTGCAGGTCACTCAGGACCCATGGATGTATCTCATCAGGTTCCATTTACTTGTGCACATTCAGGTTAATTAGCTGGTCTCAAACCTGATCTTCTCCTACACTGGGCACCTTATTATTCCAGTCTCTCTCTTTGCCTTTTGGGGCCTGGGCTACGTGGCTGGAGCTCTTTTTGGTGAAGACTGAGGCAAGAAATTCATTGAGTACATTCAGCCTTCTGTATATCCTGGGTGACCAGGTCTCCCATTTCCTTCCAGAGAAGGCCCACAATTTCCCTAGTCTTCTTTTATCACCAATGTACCTATAGAAGCCTTTCTTGTTGCGCTTGATGTCCCTGGCCAAATTTAATTCTAACAGGGCTTTGGCTTTCCTAACCTGATCCCTAGCTACTCAATTTCTCTGTATTTCTCCCATGTTATGTGTCCTTGCTTCCACTCTCTGTAGGATTCCTTTTTCTGTTCAAGTTTTGTCTTGTTTATCCACGCAGGCCTCCTGGCATTTTTGTCCGACTTCCTCTTTGTTGGGATGCATCCCTCCTGAGTTTGGAGGAGGCGATCCTTGAATGTTAACCAGCCTTCATGGGCCCTTCTTCCCTCCAGGACTTTGTCTCATGGTTGTCTACAATGCAGAATCTGAAGAGGCCAAAGTCTGCTCTCCCAAAGTCCAGGTTAGTGAGCTTGCTGTGCTCCTTCCTCACTGCCCTCAGGATCCTAAACTGCACCATTTCATGATCACTGCAGCCGCTGAGCTTCCCATTCCCCACTCCTTGTTGGTAGGAGTGAGGTTCAGCATACCACCTCTCCTCACTGGTTCCTCTATCACATGGAGAAGGAAGTTGTCATCAGTACCTATGCCTTGCTGTGCTGTCCCTCCAACAGATGTCTGGGTGAAGTCCCCCATGAGGACCATGGCTTGCGAATGTGAGGCTGCTTTTGTATGTCTATAGAGGATCTGATTGGTCCTCCTGATCAGGTGGCCTGCAGCAGACCCTCACAGTAATGTCCCCTGTCCCTGGCCTCCCTGTAATCCTGACCCGTCAGCTCTCAGTCAGCTCCTCACCCATCCCCAGGCAGAGCTCCATGCACTCCAGCTGCTCACTGACAGAGAGAGCAACACTCCTCCTCATCTCTCCTCTCTGTCCTTCCTAAAGAGCCTCCATTCCAACACTCCAAACATGGGAGGCTTCCCACCACATCTCTGTAATTCCAATGAGGTCATTAACCCTGCAGACATGAGTACATCTCTAACTCCTCTTGTTCATTCCCCATGCTCAGTGTATTAGCAGTTGAGTTGGGCCCCTGATGAGGCTGGCTTGCTTAGTAGCTGCAGTGGCTGGAATTCCTTTGTGCTGCTCTTCAGGTGCTCTCTGCTGACCTGTGACCCTTCTCCAGGCTCTAGACATTTATCACTGACACTGGCATCAAGCTGTGAGGAGTGGGATGGATTGAGGTTTGGTAACTCTAGTTTCAAACCTTCTTCACCAGCTGGGCAAGCCTATGGCCAAAGAGGTTCTTCCCCTTCTCTGACATCAGCCCCCAGAAGACAAGGTTTCACAAAGTGATTCCCATGGTGTAAGTAACCAAGCCCCCGTCTGTGGCACCAGTCCTGCAACAATCTGTTGAATTGCCAGAATCAAATGGCAATCAATCTCCTTGCCTTTGATCGGGAGGACCAATAAAGAAATTATCTGCACTCCTGAGTCCCTAACTGCTGCTCCCAGGTCTCTGTAATCCCTCTTTATACTCCTCAGACTGCTCTTGGCTGCATCATTGGTGCCCAATGTGAAACAGCAGCAGTAGATATAGTCCTTAAGCTGTGCAAGGCTTGGCAGTCTCTTGGTAATATCCCTGACATGAGCCCCTGGTAAGCTGCAGACTTCCTTCAAGAGCTGATCAGTCTGGGAGACAGGTGCTTCTGTACCTCTCAGAAGAGAGGGTCCTACTACTATCACCCGTCGCCTTCTCTTAGTGGGACTGGCTGTTACACAGGGAACAGACTGGGCTGCCTTACTCAGCTCCATACCCCTGCAATGCTTCTTTCCTTTTCAGTCTACGGATGGGTGAAGTGGTTCTACAAGGGTACCTCAGGCTTTGGTACCCCTGCTGGTTCTTGTTGCCAGCTTCCTCCAGTGTTATTGGCCTCCCTCCCTTCTGTGAGCACTGGTGAGGGAGTTTGGGGCAGTTTGGCCAAATATTGAGGAGAATATGTTGAAATAGCAAATACAGCAAATGACAAAAGTTCCAGTTTTGGGAATAATTTGCTGCCTGTCAAGAGACCTGGCTATAGAAAATGGTCAGAGGACATCTTCTCAATCTTAAGATAGTACAAAAACTTTCGTTTGTTTTTTTTTTTTAAAAAAAAAAAAAAAAAGGAAAAAAAAAAAAAGGATGGAGTATGATCACTAAACATGAATCTTCAGACTTCTGAGATTAAAAGATTAAGGTACTGAGGTGACATGAACTAAAATGCACTCTCTAGTCCTACAACATTATTTTAAATACTCAAGCTTCATTTCTGTGTTTCTTGTTTTTCCACACTGTCTTTTGTCCATAGATCGTCTGTTTTCCAAATAAATGAATCTTTAGTCTCTTTTTTGATTCTACTCCCCTCATTTAATGTAAGTCTCTACCTCTACATTAAATCTATGGCTGTTTTTCTGATTTGCTGTCTTGGAATACATGCTGTTAGTGCAAGGATAAAAGATATCTTAGCTGCATGTTTCTCCCACCTCTTTTCTATAGCCACTTTGAGTGGGATTGCCATCCTGCCTGCCATTCAGGCACATATCATCATCACTGGCAATTTGCATCATTTGCACTGCATATGATGTTGCATCTGTAGGACTAAAACTCCTATGCTGGATGTCATCTCACATTTCAGTGATGCATCACTCTTTGTCTAGTGCTTTGAAATGCAATGTACATCCAGATTGCTAACACAAAGATAAATTTCTTGCATTGCTTAACTGATTTGGCATTCTCAATTATATCAAATATAGTTTATGTAACCTTCCTTTTAAAGATTTGCTGTCACTCACTTTTATTATCTCTCATTTGGGTCAAGAGGATGACTGTTGCCTGGCCTTCAGTGACATGCATGCTGGAAAACTTGATATATTGCTACTTCTCTCCTAATCTTTTTATCCTTTGGAAAAAAAAAAAATAAAAAAAATAAAAAAATCCTGAAGTTATCTTGAAACCTTTTTTCCTCACTCATATCTCTCAATAATATTTATTCAATAGCTATGCCATGTGCATGGTGAATCCACCTATCACATTTACAATATTTATTCTGTGCAGTCTCTCCTAGACAACCTCTGATGCTTTTATATGGATTGCAGTATTTTAGGATCAGGAAACTCTTCAATTCATTACAGGGATGTTTACGCCATGCTTGTAGAACACAGTCCTGATCCATTAATAAAGTACCCAGATGTCACTGTAAAAATATCAAAAGGACTAAGAGTTGTAAATAGTGGCAGATTTGTTTTACAATTAAGGCGATCTTGAGTGACACTCCAGTAATTTAATAAACAGATATCAACCAAGGTCAGGGACTAAAAAAAAAAAAGATATTTGTTAAGTTGTCATTCTGTGAGAATATGACATAGAGGTTGTGTTCCTTCTGCCTTTAGCATTATCTGGATAAATGTCTTGCTCTCTGAGACCAAAAATAAAATAAAATAAAAAGATTCTAGAAAACACTTCCAGAACTTCACTGTTTGAGTAAAGAAAAAATGAACTGCAGAATAGTCTAAAGGTATACCAGTGAAATGTAGATTATAATGGCGAAGAGAATCCACTGTAAATAAGTGTCTGTTCTGTCCACAACCAGTCTTTATGTGATCTATGTTAAGTGTCCTCATGGTTTCTAGTACAAATTTTATTTGACCTTTAGTTAAAGACCACTTCTGTTTGGCAACAGACTTTTGTGAGTCCCCTGAGGAGTGACTTAAGAGAGGTTTGACTACGCTGTGTTTATGAAAAGGAATCTTATTCCCTGTTGTTAAAGCATAGGCATCACTAGCCAGATCCAGGACTCAGCATGGAGGATGAGTGTTTTGAACAAAGAAACTGTTGAAATCTGCCTTCTTTCAAAACTGGATTGTGATGTGCAAAGATGACTTTTCAGTTTGAAAAGTTTATACCATGTTTACCCAACCCAGCATATTCTGACGTTCTTCTATTATTTTAGTCATTCTCTTGTTTGACCAGGTCTATCAATTTTCTCAGGCTGGGAAGATGGATATTAGATGTTTTCTACTGCCACATTCACATATATTTTCCACCACTGAAAGTCTCTCTAAGGTCTGTGCCAATGGAAATCAGTGGAGAATGTGGCTTGGTTTTAGCAACTGGTCTGAAATGCTCTTACATGGTAGTCTGACAAGTCTTTGCTCTTACTCTGTGCAAAGCACTTTCTAGACTAAGGTAAGTATTATTAACATTTTCTTTGCTCAGTCTTCTTAGTTCTATCTGTGAACTTGACACCAAGTCCTTCTGAAATATGTGTTAATATATATATGTGTATGTATTTGTATATATATAAGCTTTCTTTCCAAGCAAAGGAGAACATCTAAGGGAATAAAGCTGTTCATATTTTGTATGCTTGTTTAAAACAAAACAAAAACAACCAACCAACCAACCAAAAAAAAAAAAAAACACAAAACAGAGGCCCAAGGAATAGGTTTCCTAGATTGTTTTAAAAAATATATGTCATAGATAAGATACGTGAATTGGCGAACACAGGGTTTGGATTTTAAAATGTCAATGACAAGTTAAAAACAGGAGAATCTGGTCAAAGAGATCTATGACTGTTTTTCTTTGAATGCAAAACACATATGCAATCTGTGAAATGTTCTACCGTAGGCTGTAGGGGAAAGGGGTGTAACTAGCATTTCCTTTTCAGTCTGAAAATTTACAGGAATGCAACAGCACATCTGTATGGAATTAGCATGGCTTCTCTCCCTAATACATTGAGATTCATGTGACTGCAAAGCTAGAGTCTATAATCTTGAGTCCAGATTTGTTTTACCTAATAAAAACATCAGGACTGATTGTACCTTAGGGTCCAATAATTAAAAAGGCTATACATATATAAAGTAAAAAGTAAAAATAAAAATAAAAAATAAAAATAGGGAGATTCACAGTATTTTTCAGCCCTTACATCTTTAGGCATCTGTTAAAGAGGATGTGCTTAGATAGCTATATACCAAAACACGTACTTGTATTTACAGGCACTACAGATGAATTTGAGACCGTATCAAAAAAAATCATATTTTCTGTAAGCCATGAATAAACGTTTCTAGTGACTGACAGGTTTCTTATGGCATTTGTGTTGTTATATGACCTATTCTTTCTTCCATTGTTCTATGTGAAAGTTTCACTTCTGAAATAAGTTAATGCAGAATTTGAATTCATCCTAGTACGTGCAGTACTATCACAAATTATTGAAGCATTCTGTAATGACTGAAAAAGTATGATACTTACTTCCTCTATGTAGTTTGAGCACAGGCTTTTTCTAAAGCTCATGAACAATATTCAGAGTTTTATGTATCAAGATCATGCTGATTTGAACCCTACATAAATCTGGTATTTGTCTGCTTAAATTTGCATGTAAGTGAAAATTTCAAGCTTTGTTTTTTATAGGCATGTGCCTATATAAAGGAACTGCCTTGATAGCAATTTAATAACTTTTTTTTTTTTTTTTTTTTTTGGTATTACAGCATGAAAGGAATCGGAAAGGAATCAGAGTCTTATCTATATATTCCATAAAGCTATTTCATTCTGGTAAAAATAAAGTAAAACTTGGTTCTAGTATGCAAAAGCAGTTATCTCATGTTAGTCAGAAAGGAAAAAAGCACAAAAGAAATACAGCAGAAAACTGACTTTATTAAATTCTTGTTAAGAATGATTTTTTCCTTAGATAACGCTACTGCTTAGTTTGGGGCTTACTGGAGACTCTTGGGACTGTTGCCAAGAATGCTTTAATTTTGTGATTCCACAGATGCAGTATTATTTATTAAAAAGAGAGAACATAGGCTTTAAGCAATGGTACAGCCAGTCAGTATAAACTGCACCATTGATGAAAATGGTGGAATTCAGTTGAACTGATAGTTGGCTGCAACTCTTCAATATTTTCACAGTTCATCCTTTTTGTCTTTAGTTTTGTCTTTATCTCCTATGAGCATGCAGAAGCATCAAAGCATAGAAGGGATCATGACAGACACAACCTCTGTTTTTTCCAGATTCCTGATTTGTGGTGCAATGCTCTTTTGCTTATAGCTACAATTCCTAGAACTTCACTACTGGTTTGAACAAATAAAACTGCTTCAGAGCACAAAGTAACTGTGGAGATGTTGTTAGCACTCTGTGTAATAAATAGAATATATGTTTTTAGGTAGATAAATGGGTAGGAGAATGGAGATTTAAACATGTGGTGCCATCTCAACAAGATTTAGTATGCTGTAATCTTTGTTAAAGATGTTGTTAATGAGAAGCTGAGTCAGAAAATAATGCTTAAAGGGACCTGTAAAAGAACAATCATTTAAAATCAAACAGCCATAAAAATATTAATGCATTTAAGTAATTAAAACCACATACTCCAAAGTTTAATGCCAGATGAAATTTCTCTTGAATAACTGAGCCCTTTTATGTGCTCCACCTACAGACTCCCTGGGGTAGATTTTCTAGAATGAAGACAAATCAAAATAATTATAACTATAGACCTCTTCCTGGAATCTGGGAAGTACTGCATCAGCTACATGCTTTCTTCATAGACAAAACACAATATCCGAGAATCTCAGTTGTGTTTTACATATATAAAACTTGACTCATTTTATAATAGACACTGAGGTGTCTGATCTCTAGGAAAGGATGACTTCAATCTCCTGTTTCATTTAAGGCATATGTAAAAATCTTACTTCATTCACTCCTGATTCTTGTACATAAAATCTGGCTAACCTTTTCTGCATCTAGGAAAAAAAAATGTAAAAAGAAAAAGGACATCATTTTTTGCTCTTTTCTTCCATGCTTTTTCCATTTGATGATAGATTTGGAAGTTTTAAGTAAAGAAAAATCAGTGCAGAGTGATCCACCCTCTTCCTCCCCCTGCTACACAAACAAATGAACGATACAACAAGGGGATTTTATAGGTAAAATAATCACGAGTCCTGGAAGGATATGCTAAGATAGTCTGCCTTGTTTATAGTTTCATTTCTATCAAAAAGGTAAAATAGCTGCCATCTTAAAGTTATGACTAATTTTCCCAAGAATTAGTCATTCAGAAATAGGTTATCTTTTTATAGCTGAAGTATTGTAGCATTTAGATGTTTTTGTTTGTTTGTTTGTTTAAATGCATGGAACACTTCTCTTGTGAAGTGTTTCATTCCTCAGTACTGTAATGGCTTTTTTGCTTTTTTTCAAGTTGCTGCCTTCTCTGCCTAAATGTCTTTCTGTTTTTATTTTAGCCTCACTTAATAGTTTGATTTCATCTTTTCAATATACTTCATTTAACGCATACTATCTTTATTTTTTTCATCTGCAGTGAAAGCATTGCTTTGAAACCACTGCGAAAACAATTTTGTATTTTCTAGATGGCAGACCTGCAGGTCTGCAGGATGTTTGATGCATATGTTTTATAAGCGAGGGACTTTTTGTTGAGGGACAGTACTTTAGGTCCTAATGGTAAAACAACTACAAGTGAATTAATAAAAAATATGAATTGGGAATAGATCTTAAATTGTCATAATACCCTTTAAGAGCAGAAAAAAAAAAAATACAGGCATAGAGATTGTACCTATTTACTGATTTCTTTTGATTGAGAATAAATTTAGGGCTAGAATAAATCATTTTTCTCTCATTTTGCTAACTAGAGTTTATTCATTGTTACCAAATTATAGGCAAATTTAAAGAAGAAGAAAGAAGTTCGTCAAACTAATCCAATTCTCTGGCTTCCTACTTCCTGAAAAAATAGTGGGGGGGTGGGGGTGGAAGAAAAAAAAAAAAGCTTGTCAAAAGCAAGCATTATTCAACCAGAGTTTTGGCTAAACGAAAGAAATAAAAAAGAAAAAAGATATCCTCTGCCTTATTTTAGTAATGCTTCTGAAATAGTCTCAACTAACATTCTTCTAAGCAAGACATCACAGTCTAGATTAACTACCAGAGAGTGAGTATGTAATACATTAAAGAGTAATTAGAATAGTTATTGCTTATTGCCAAGGAGGTAGCAAGTACTATGTGTTTGTTTCACACAGATGCCTTGGACCAATTACTTTTCAATATGTTGTTGTTCTTTTTTTAAAGAAAAATATTCCATTTGCAGACTAATGCCAACCTGACAGGAATATAGTGGAACAGTGTTAGAATTCCAAAGTGACACAGTAAGGTAGATAAGAGGCCAAAAATGGAAAAAAAATAATAAAAAAATAAAAATAAAGGTATGAAGAGTATGCAGCTCAATTAACTAAAATTTAAAAATTTAAGTGTGTTTGCTTTTTATGCATGTTTTATGTATGTTTAGAAAAAGATAGGAGTATTATAGTACACCATAAGTTAAAATGAGTCAATAACATCATTCCTGTTTTGAAAAATACAACCACCCTGTAGTCTATACACACTATAAAAACTATGGACTGTAAGATAAATTAGTAGATTCCTCCACCCTGATCAACTTTGGCAGTCACAGGTAGAGAATTGACTTGAGCTTTGAGCACCTCACTTGAGAAAGAAAGGGGTCAGTGGTCAGCCCAGGAAAACGAATCAACGCAACAAGAATGGATGAAGATCTGGAAACGTACATTTTTATTCAAGACCTGATGAGGAAAAGATGGAAAAATATTCTCAAAAAAAAATAAATATGTAAGATTCTGGAAATAAAAAATGAATGGGGAGAGATGTCTTTAAAATACAGGATTCATATTGGACAATATGAAATACCACTTTTTAGTAGTTGGTCCATGAAAAACAGCAATTATGAGTCACCTGTAGCGCTATGGAGTTCCCATACCTGAAGCGTAAGTTAGATAGCCAATTTTTACGACATGGGTTATAGTCTTTTTTTTTTTTTTTTTTTTTTTGGCTTACAGCAGAGAGGATTAACCAGATGACTTTTCAAGGTCTCATCCAGCAATAATTTAAAATAATGTATCTATGGTGAAGATATCAGAGAAAGATACTAGCTGAAAATTTCGCCCTGTCTGAAAATGGTGGAGAAAGGGAATGTGCGTTAGGTGCAGTGGGGAAGAGGGTACAGATTAAGACAGAGAGAAAGCTTTTGTAATTAGAGATATTTTTGTCAGTAGTACCTGTAGTATCTCCAAGAGATTTACATAAGGTAAGGTCAGAAAGAAGCAACAATTAAGGAAAGAAATTCCACACAATCTTTCTTTTTTTTTTTTTTTTTTTTTTTTTTTTTTTTGTCTGGATAGACATCACAGCTTGAACATGTGATTCAGGAAAGAGAGAACAAACATAGTAAAAGATGAGATGCAAGTTGCAGTACAAAGCAACAGAAATTTTCAAGATTGTTGGGTTTGTGTGTTGTTTTGTTTTGTTAGGATGAGGGGGTTGTTCTTACTCTAGCATCTTCTCCCTAGAAAAAGAGAAAGGGGAGACTGTCTAAGTGACAGGAAGACTGTCTAAGTGAAAAAGTTCAGAACCTTATTTTTTACTTATGTATTTTAACCTGACAGCTAAGCATTCACAAGAAGACGTCAGAAAGACAGGATGACACGCTCCATAAGCATGCAGATAGGAATCCAAAGGCCTTGCTCTGTATACTTGGATACCCTAGCTCTTACAGCACCTGAGTTCCACTCTGGCCAATTTTCCATATGACTTAGAGCCTGGGAGCCTAGCAGTTGTTGTGAATCAACAGATTCACTTCATTAAAAGAGAAAACAGCCCAAGTGGAAAGAACAGTCTGCATTTCACAGGCATTCTATCCAATACATTTATAACTTCACAATTTGCCATTTTCCAGTATTTTCCCATTTTCCAGTGTGCTTCTGCCACATTTAGAAAATGTTTATGTTTTGAAAGTTCCAGAAGATTCACAGTAACAAGAAAGGTGAGAATATCTGCAGTCCTCTCACAGTAAGGTATACTGAAATATCATTGAAAAGATGCTTTAAATAACAAGTAAGGAACTTGCATTTTACGGAACAAGTCAGTCATGTAGGTGGAATTTGAGATGTAATTAGAAAAGGAGAAAGAAAAAGCAAAATCCCTAGACTAAAGTTTCCTATTTGGTGCTGTTTCCAACTGATTTTCATAATTTGAACCACTTTTATCTAAAATAAAATGTCTCTCTTGAAAGGATCATTTCAAGCACTTTCTCCATGGAAGAAGTGGGAGATATTGTTAACGGTGTCCAAAACCTGAATGTCTCTTGTTAGCTTTGACACAGGAGGCATTCAGATCCATCCCTTGCTACTAGCATATCTGATGGAAGGACCAGCTGAACTGAATTCTCCACCTGTATATTACAGAATCATAGGATCAAAGAACAGTTTGGGTTGGAAGGGACCTTAAAGATCACATAGTTCCAACCCCTCTGCCATGGGCAGGGACACGCACTAGACCAAGTCACGGAAAGCTCTATCCAGGCTGGCTTTGAACACTTCCAGTGATGGGGCATCCACAGCTTCTCTGGGCAACCTGTTCCAGTACCTCGACAACCTCAGAATTAAGAGTTACCTCCTTGTGTCTAATCTAAATCCTCCCTCCTTTAGTTTAAAGCCATTACTGGTGACTCTTCTACTTTCAATAATTGTAATGATCTAGGTGTTCACTGTTGGCTGTTTTTGATGTTTTCAGAGTAGTGAATAGGTGAGAATGTTTTTACTTGTCAATCAAATGTGGCCATTGAGAGACATTCACTTTTAGGACTAGAAGAAATTATTTACAAATGAGAAGTCTACTTAAATTCTGCTTTAGCAAAGCAATAGTGTAACAACCGACATTTTATCTTTGTTCACAAATGTCAAAATAACAGGAGTGCCTTTACTTAAAAATAACTTCCAACCTTGTTTGGAAAGTAAAACTTCAACTACATGGGAAAAATGTGGACTCCAAAATTATAAGCATTAAAATAAGATCTTTTCTCTGGGAATATTTTCTGTATATAAATATGTTTCCTGAATATACACTATATATAACACTAGGGCCTATTTTTATTAGAGTTGTTCAGAATTGAAGTGGAACATCAGCTTGAGCAATTTAGACATCATTCATCCTTCTGCATCACTCACTTGATGTCAATACATCCTGGTATTATCCATGAAAGAAAATTCTATTTTGTAATAGCTAGGAAATGGGATGTAATTTAGTTTTATCCTAAAAAGTACTTAAAGTTTTGGGTTCTACATTTTCTAATGCAGAGCTGTATTCCTGTCTTATTTAAGAAAGTATTCTTATTGTAGCACTAATTTGAGTTATGGTCAGTTTATACTATTTTTTTCTTCAACTATTTTCTTTCTATCCTCCCTTTTCCTTCTTTCCTTCTCTTTCTTTCTAAGAGAACTGCGGCTAGCTAAAGAACCTAATCTCTTTTAGCAGTGCGTCTCTTCCCTTTACCATTCTAGTGACCTCTTTATGCAACGCTTCTAGTTTCAACACATCTTTTTCTAATGTTACTGATGAGAATATAATTGCTATTTTAGATGATGTCTGATCATTATCTCACACAAGTAAAAAATACCAATGCTCCCCTTTCTCATAAAAACATCTTTGTTGGTAAGTACATCATTTGTATCCACAATTTACATGGATCTCTTCTATCACAATCTTTTCAGAGTCAGCACTCCTTGCTGCTGAATGTTGTGTAGTTTTGTGTTCTAGAACTGGTGTTCCTTGCAAAATTCTAGAAAGACATTACCTTGTCCTCTTCTGGTTTGAGTGCATCAGGGTCTCTGAGCCTTACGTACACAAGTTGTGGCAGCTGGCCACTTGTTTTTGTTCTTGCGCTCAGCATTTACAGCTTCTTACTAAAAACTAATACAAAGTATGTACCTCTTTGTTTTGAACTGTAACTATTTATTTCCATTATCTCTACTCTGTAACTGGTTCATTTTGTTGTTGTTTTCATTGTTATTACTATTTTAAAATTTTATTGTGTCATTCTTTTCAAGATGTAGCTCTGTTTAACTTTGGGGAATTACTTCTTTATCTCTGTGCTTCCTGACACCCAAGGCCCTAAGCTTATCTCAGATCGGTCCTTTCCTTTTTATTCTTTGTAGGCTATCTGTCTATTCTTTGCATTTTTCTTGAGATAGTTATTCACCCGAACAGGCACGGAATCCTTCTCTCTCCCTGCCTTTGTTAGGAACACCTCATTCATGACAGGTTTAACAGCTTCTGATCTGAAGAAATTCCAAACGTCACCTATTTCCTTGAGGTTCCTGAACTCTTCTTTCCAGTTGTCTTCATTCATTTGTTCCTTCATTAAATTGTCCCCTAATTAAAGCTTTACCTTTAAAGACTCAGATCCTCACAATCTTACTTTTGCTAGCCATCCAAATCTGACCACCACCACCAAAAAAGCATTCTGGTCAATCAGAATACAGATCTGTACATGCAGCCACTATGAGAGCAGCTGGACTATCAAAGCAGGACAGTGACTTGAATAAGCGGTTGGCTTTGTGACCTCTTAGCTGGTGGGTTTAATTTGAGAGATAACAAAGCATGGCTCCTGCTCCTCATTCCAGAATTAGAAGTGCCAGATAACATGCATCCAAAAGCAGCTGCTATTTTGTTTTGTTTGTTTTGCTTTAAAGGAAAAAAAAAAAAAAAAAAGGGTTTTGTGGCTGCTGCAGTAGCCATGGCATGGTGAGGTGCTCAACCTCAAGATGTAATTCAAAGCCATAAATCAGCTCAGATAACAAAACCAGTTGCGCCCTGTGGTTATCGGAACGGCCCACAGGGAGCACTCGGGGACTCTGAGCAGGGAGCTGCCTGCACTGCTTGTGCTGGTGCCTAACCACCCGGAGCATCTAGGTGCGTGCCTGGTTTTGGCCTAAAAAGAAGTCACCAGTAAACTAGCCATTTTTCTTCTCATTCATTTTAAGATGCTCGCGTAGGGAGAAACGGTGAAGGGAAAACAAGTAAAACTTTAAGGGAGTGAGCCCGAGAAAACTACCAAGAATAGGGCGAACTCAGCGCAAACCCCGGCAGCTCCTGGCTTTCCCCAGGGAACCGTGAAGCTCCCACCGGGCTCCAGCTCCCCGGGGCCCCGCCGACCGCCAGCCTCCACCCGCGGCCTCCGCCGGGCCGGGCCCCTCCGCCTTGTGCCTGGACCTCCCCACGGCGAGGCTCCCCTCCGGGGGCGTTGCGGCGGGGCCGGCCCTACCTGCACCGCTCCCCCCGACCGGGCTCCGCGGGCCTCCCTGTGACCTCCCCCCTTCCCCTCCCCCGCCTCCCCCTCCTCCCGTCCCCCGCCGCAGCCTCACGTGTGGGTCGGTCCCGCTCCCCGCTCCCCATTGCCCGGCCCGGCTCGGCTCGGCCCGGCCCGGCCCCCCCCCGCACCCCGGCGGCCGGGAGGCGCCGTCCTGCCTTCATCCCCGTCCCCTCCGCGGGGACCCCCGGCCCGCCGCCGCGCTCCTTTCTCCGGGCTGCGCTCGGCGTTAATTAGTAGTGGTGACGGTATCGGTGTGGGGGGGTTCAACCCGGTCCCGTTGGATTTCCCCTCTCGGAAGGGAGCGGTGGAAGGAAATCCCAACCGGCTCGGATTTTTTTTTTTTTTTTTTTTTTTTTTTTCCCCCCCCCCCCCCCCCCCCCTCCCCCCCCCCCCCCCTCCCCCGGAGAGAGAGGAGGGGGGATGCAACGTGGACCCCGCTGCCGGTATCACCGCGTCCCGCTGAAGGCTGCAGGGCAGCCTGGGGAAAAGGAGGAGGAGGAGGAGGAGGAGGAGGAGGAGGAGAGAAGGAGCCGCAGCGGCTGAAGCCTCCCCGCGACGAGAAGCGGTGCCCGCTGCGGGACCGGCGCGCCTCTCCCCCGTCTCTCGCCGCTCTTCCTCCGGGGCAGCATCCGCAGCATGGGCCGGCGGCGGTGGCTGTGCGTGCAGCCCTGCTTCCTATGGCTCGGCTGCCTGGCCCTCTGCGCGCAGGGAGCCGCCGGGCAACAAAAGCCGCCGCCGCGGGTCCGCCCTGCGGGAGGAGCGGGCGGCAGCTTCCCCGCCGCCGCGCACCGGGAGGAAGGGGCCGGCAGCGCCGGACGGGTCCGCCGGCGAGGACAGCAGGACGTGCTCCGCGGGTAGGCACGGCTCGGCTCGGCTCGGCTCGGCTCAGCACAGCACGGATCGGGAGGGAGCCGCTGCCCCGCGCAGCCTCCCGCCCGTCCCCGGCAGCGGGAGCCCCGCGCTCCGCTCGTGCTGCGGGTTGCAGCACCGGGGCGGCTCTACCGTGGCTTTGTTTTGTGCTGAGCTGAGCGGGTTTCTGCTCCGAGAAGCTGTACAAAAGGATTTTTTATTATTATTATTTTATTTTTTATTTTTATTTTCTTGGTGTTTTGGGGGAGTTCTTGCTAGCTTGGTTTAGTTCATAAATCTTTACGAGCACTCATCCCCCTTGTCCTATGTCAAACGGAGCACAAAGCCAACTTTTATAGCCGGACTTCTGACACCGCGCGTGAGCGCGGAGCCAAACTCTTCCCCGGCGTCTCCTCCGTGGTTCCCCCAGGGATGAATGTGGCCTGTTCTTGCCTTATCCTGCCTCTCCTTTTCACACTAGCCAGTCACACTGGCCATTTGACTAATGTGAAATAAAATGGCTTGGAACGCCTTGTTGCCGAGGAAGGTTGTATTCCTTTCAGGGAGGATTTTTTTTTTTTTTATGTGTTTCATGGTTATATTTATGCTGGTAGATTTACAGATTTACATTTCTTCCCATCTGAGAACATAAAACTTTGGGTTCTGCTTGCATAAATTTATATTTTTATATATGCCTGTATTTTTCTGTGTTGCAGGCCAAATGTGTGTGGCTCTAGATTCCATTCATACTGTTGCCCTGGATGGAAAACACTCCCTGGAGGAAATCAGTGTATTGTTCGTAAGTGTCTGACTTTAAGTTTCTACTGCCCTAAGGGTAATAAGAAGAATAAGTGTTCTTCTGTGAGTTACTGATCCATTTTGTATGAGAAAATAGAATTCTTACTGTAATTAATTTGCCCAGTTCTGTCTTTTGCCTTATGTGTGATTTTTTTCTTAAAAAAGAAAAAAGAAAAAAACAGTTATGGTTTTACAGTTCTATATTTTTTGTAATTGAAAGATTGGTGAATTGTTGTGTTCTCTTTGGTGTTGTTGTATGAGGCACATTTCCACCTATTTTATTTTATTTTTAAAAGAACAAGACAAGACAGTGAAGGAAAAATAATAATAATAAAAAATCTTCCAGGAAGCAAATAATCCACTATAATAAAAGAAAAAAAAAAAAAAAAAAGGAAAAAGGAAAAAAAAGCTGAAGACGTCTTCATATAAAGCAAATGAGATATGAAGTTTTCTGGAACTTTTGTGGTAGGCTTGGAATTACAGTCCAGTGGAAAACTTTTCTACCTCTGGAGTGCTTATTCTCTTGCCTGACATTTTCAGTTGTATTCTTGTAGCTATAAAGCATGTAGACTGTGATTATTGCTGGGTCATAATAGACATTGTGCTGACAGATGTGGCTGTTGACATGGCTTGGCAAAAAAAAAAAAAAAAAAAAAGGGTGTGTGGAAATCTGCAGAATACTCTGTATAGGAAAGATCTACTTAGAAAGGAAATACAGAATTAAGTTTCTGTCTGTTAGATAAAACTTATATTAAACACTTTTTTTTTTTTTTTTTTTAATGAGGGGTTGTTCCCATTGATCCTAGGCTGCTGTCATCCCTTTTGCTAATAAGTATGCTCAGCTTCAGAACTCAGGTTAAAGAACATGCTGCCCTTTGCATAAGCAATACAAGTCTTTATAATATTCAGTCTAATGAACTGCAGACATCAAGGACTAAACTGGAGAAGAAGAGGAAGGTAAACCAACACCTGTGAAACTTAAAGGTGACTTTTGGGCTGCTGCCAGATGACACAGGACTTGTTCACGTGTTCATTTTGCATGAGTAAATTGGCCTTGCTAATGTTTCTTATAACTGCAACGGATCACTGATTTTCGTATCAGGTTGACCATAGCATTTCCAAAAAAAAGGTTAGCTGCATCATTCAGAGCAAGGAAGATGATGTTGGCAATACCGCTGTGGAGTAAAAGGAGCTCCTCAGAACATTCAGTCCATGTTTATCGTCTCTTATCAAGTCTCAGTATTTACTTACTTAAATGTGAAACTGAGTTTTTTAAGTGGATTTAGGCTGCCCAGTGCACTATTGACCTGTAATAGTTTTTTCAAAGTCAGCTGGGTGTCCAGCTCAGTTGCAGTCAGGGAGAGACAGTGATTTAGGTGTTTTCAGGAATCTTAATAACCTACTCTTAAATTGCAGTTCTCAGTGACTCTTAAAGACCTCAGTCTCAGGCGTTTTCACATAATAACCATTGACTTGCAACAATTTCTATGCACAAAAGACACCATTTAGGGCATATTTAACTTACTGGGGTTTAGTTGCAGCTCTCTAACATGTTTGAAGGCTGAATGATTTTGCCAGACCAGCTGTCAGACTGGTAGTTACGCTTTCCAAGTTGTATTTTTGGTGAAATTTTAAGAACACAGATTTCTACACTTGCATGTTTTGCTGAGACAATGGATCCTCTAACTAGATCTGTTTAGCTAGAGAAAGCCTTCTGCACAGGATGATGGAGGGGATAGTAAACTTCATACTGGAGATGACCTGATTAAAATCACCAGCTACAACATACACGAGTTATAAAGTATTGTTTCACAAAGTGAGATCTGTGGACTAGAGGTGGGTCAACAGGAAACTATTCTGACTTTATTGTGTATTCAGTTGATAATGGGATAGCAATTATTTGTGGTTGGTGAAATATTATGATTAAATGTGATCTTTTATCTAAAGAAAAAAAAGTCTGGTTGGTTTAGCTTTCTCTTTAAATAAACTGTACAGATGAAAGCATGTTTGGAATATCCTTTCAGCTATAGGACTTTCAGCTGATAAAAATTGTTCCTCTAGCAGATAATAAACTAAGAAAGTGGTTTAATGTAGACATGAGGAGATTGGGCTATCTTGCGTAAAGATGGACTGAACAACACTATTCTCTGTTTCTGTCAAGTGCTTTAATTCAGATTTCTCTTAATTTCAGATTTCTCTTTCTCACTTTCAAGTCTCCTAATAGAAAAAGGTATTTCAGACCAGTCAGTGGTATGCCTCTAATTCCAACTAACTATCAAAGCCTCACAAACTCTCACATCTGCTGCCTTCAGAGCTAGTGGTAGAGTTGGTAGGTTGATGATCCACATTGCATCTTTTTGATGCCCAGAAGAACAATGTCAAACGACTGCTAATGTGACTTTGTCTACTACTCTGGGAAAGAAAATATGGCCTTAAGTCAATTATGTCAAGGAGGACTCAGGTATACAAAGTCTTGTCTGGTTTGAACATGTCCAGCATCAGTACTGAGCTTTGTATTTGGTGGAGAAAGGGTAAAACATACATTTTGCTGGGAGCATATTTGAACACCTTTAATGGGGCAAGAAAAGAGATTGCTTCATTAAAAGATATATGTTTTCCTAAATTGGAAGTGGAGCACAAGTGTTCTGGGAAAAGTCTTATTTCTCCTTTCTATTTTTATATATATGGGCAGCTATAGTTTTTTATAGTTTTTTTCCCTTGGCTGCTGAAAGAGGAGTATGGCACAATATGGGGCATCGTGTGGACAGTACAATGGTATGCTCATTATATATAATGTGGTGTGGAGGGGCTTCCCTGAGATTTGTTTAAAGTTAGCTTCACAGTGAGAATGCGGGAATATATGAGCACAGAAACAGTATTTAGGGTAACAATCTGGAAAGCTCGGTATTCAAACATTGCCTTTCCACAAAACAGGTTTGAGTAAAGGATGGATAATTTTCCAAAAGACAGTCCCTAAAATGCTTCTAGAATAGTGACAGTAAGAGAGAAGCCATACCAACAGTTAGAATTCATGAGTCATATTATAATCATTCAGGTCTTGGATTCTTGCTAATTTTTTTTACAGGCCTTGTGCTCTAAAATATATAATTCTAATAATTTTACATTGCTTGTATAACGGGCTGACATTTCTAATTAGGGAAAGAGTTTATTATCTGTATTAAGTGGTCTGACCAGTCTTTGAATGTACTATCTTCAATTCTGTTTGTCTTCAAATTTGTCAGGGATACCAATTATTCAAATTGTTTGCTTTATTTAACTTACATTTACCTTTGCATGTATATTAGCTGTCCTAGTGAATTGAGGATTCTGTGGTGTTTTTTTTGTTTGTTTGTTTTCTGTGTACTTTTTAAGGAGAAGATGTTAACGCAGTTTGATTTTTTTTCCTGTGACTTAAGACTAAGGTTACTGTTAATCACACTGTCTTTTAAATGTGTTCCTCAGCAATCTGTAGAAATAGCTGTGGTGATGGATTTTGTTCCCGTCCTAACATGTGTACTTGTGCAAGTGGACAAATATCACCTACTTGTGGACCAAAATCTAGTAAGGACTTGCTCTATTTATTTTCCTTAGAGATTTTGTTTTAAGTAATTCTCCTTAATGTGTCAACTTAAAAATACCATGTACAACTTTTAAGAATAACTTTTCATTACTGCATACATATGTATGTCTGACACTTGAGTATATCTCTAGTTTTATTGATAAAAATTGTTACACATGTGCATATTTACTCTGTGTGACAAACTGAACAAAATGACATGTTTAAACAGATAAGCATGTTTAAAAATAAATGTGTGTGGCATTAACGTTTCCCTTGAGTCCATTTTTGTAAGAAATGAAGATTACGTGGCCTTCAAGATAATTAGAAGTGCTACATTGCTAAATATGATCATGGAGAACATCTTTCACTGATGCTTTTAAAATAATGGTTTACCAATAGCTGCAAGTAACAGCTTTGGTTACAGGATACCTGAGCATACCTGTAAATACCTGTACATGCTGTATGAAGTTCACGTCTGCTTTCAGATGTCTTAGCTTTTATCCATCCACGCTGTGATATTTTCTCGTAATGCTCATGTCTATGTGTCTGTCTGGGCCCTCTGCAGTGCAGCAGTGCAGCATCAGGTGCATGAACGGCGGTACCTGCACTGACGACCGGTGCCAGTGCCAGAAGGGCTACATCGGGGCCTACTGCGGGCAGCGTAAGTAGCCATCCCCGTGTGTCCGGGTTTAAGCCTGCATTGGTCTCACAACTCAGCCCTCCCACTTCAGGCAGTTTAAGAAGATAGGAGAAAGACCATATGCAGAAATACAGCGATATGTCTAGGAGAAAAGTGTTGCTATTCTGGGGGACTGTGTGTAGCTGGAAGTCAGTTCATACATGAAGGGCATTTGTAGTCTCTGAAATTCAGATTAGGGATTGAATTCACTGAATAGTTTTGGCTGGAAGAACCCTTTGGGAATGATGACAGTATACATCCCACTCACTTTTTTTTTTTTTTTCTTTTTTTAAATCCGATGATCGCTAATATTTCATTCACTTTGAAGAAGTTTCTCAGAAGAGGAGCTTAGCTGCTATGTTATAGCATGTTTTTCTGTTTGACTAAAGAAAAAGATTGAATATGGTTCAAGCTCTTGGATGTTTTTGCAATTTGGCAGACAAACTAGAAAGTCAATTATTTGCACAGCTCTACCTATCACAGAAGAGTGTTGACAAGCTATATAAATAGAGTAAACAATAAAAATGACTAAAGGCTGCAGAGGTGAAGAAGGACTCAAAGACCTAGTGTATTCTGAGGGCAGCTGGCTAGCTATTAGCTGAGAAATTAATTGCTGAAGGTAGTCTGAAGAAACTAGAAACATATAAAAATCACTGTGCAAAGAATGCTTAGACTGAGTCATGTGGAGGAACATCCTTTTGTTTTAGTCTTTTCTGCAAATGTTGACGCAGACTTGTTTTAGTTTTAATTTTGCCTGGGTAAAACTCTAAAATTCTAGTTAATAATTGCAGTCTACAATGTGACCCTCATCACAGTTAAATTTACTTTTAAGAGTTGCTGTCCCCTTCCTGCACATTGTAAAGTATTGGGTCAAAGAATGACTGCTCTCATACAAGGCATATTTCCAGTAAGAAAAGGAGAGGAAAGGGAGAGGACAAGAGAGGAGAGGGAGAGGAGAGGAGAGGGAGAGGAGAGGAGAGG
>NC_048926.1:50016447-50112269 GCF_011077185.1 Oxyura jamaicensis
GGAAAGGAAAGGAAAGGAAAGGAAAGGAAAGGAAAGGAAAGGAAAGGAAAGGAAAGGAAAGGAAAGGAAAGGAAAGGAAAGGAAAGGAAAGGAAAGGAAAGGAAAGGAAAGGAAAATGATTGGCTATTTAAGCAGTGTCTTTAAAGCAACCCAGAAAATCTGAATGAACTTTGGAAACTGCTCTCAGTGAATATTTTTATGTTCACCATGGTGATACAGTGCATTTTTCCAATATGAAAGATTTACTGACTCTTAAATTCCTGAGGTTCTTTTGCACTGGATACTCAAATATGTAACAACCCCCATTTTCAATCTGGGGTGACCTGTGTAGGAAGGCAGTGTAGAAACAGAAACTAAACTGGAATCCCTTTGCTGTTCAGGTGACTTGAAGACATTGGGACTATCTTTCAGATGAAATGAGTTGATTTGGAGTGTATGCTAACTCTGAACATGGTTTATGTGTCTTGGAAGCAATGAACTTGATAATAGATGGAGTTGATTAAAACACTTTAATGGTATTTTTCAAACAAGCTGATGAACAGTCTTGTTTTCAAATTGAGAAGATTTCAGTGCTTTGGGAGGCTTTGTTTCTTGATTCACAATATTGATAAATAGCATGAGTGGGTGCACAGAAGTTCCACAAGTGTAAAAGTACCCTCTCCGTCTATGTATTCTGTGGATTTATACCAAGAAAAAAGAATTTTGTTCCTTTGGTGGTTCCTTATGCTTTCAGGAAGCATAGTTTCTGAAGGTACTTAAAGATAAGTTAAACTGCTAATTCTTTTCCCTTGCTCCAAGTGACATGCTTGCTCTGCTAGCAGTATGAATTCTGAGCACTGAGTTATCTGACTCTCCATGAAACTCCCCTTCCTGAGAGCTTTGTTGCTGTTGGGAGTGGATAGTACAACTTAATCTGTGCACAAATTAGCTGAGTTTGTATCTGATAACTTTGGTGATGGATGTGAGTTCTTATGATTAGTGACTAGTGCTGCACAGCTGTTTAAAAATACACTGAAGTTAAGTGTCTGCTAAAAAGCTGTGCTGAATATGATTAATTAAACAGCTGTTTGCAATTAAGGTGAAGCAGTTGTAAGTACTAATGGAATTTGACCTGAACAGTCATTATTGTTGGTGTTTGATCGTCAGGTCCAGAAAGACTTAGAGTAGTTGAAGGGAAAAATAATTTTTGAAAAGCCCATATGTGAATCTGAAATGTCATTAGCATAACTTTAAAAAACATTATTTTTTTTTTTTGTTAATTAAAGCTGTCTGTGAAAAAGGCTGCCAGAATGGAGGACGGTGTATTGGACCTAATCGCTGTGCATGTGTCTACGGATTTACTGGCCCTCAGTGTGAAAGAGGTAAAAGAAATAAATAAGGAAGAAAATTATGGGTAGCTATATGCAACAATGTGCATGTACGTGTTTTATACAGTGTATTTGCCAGCTGAACCAGTAAGCTGAGATTTATTATTTATAAATAATGAGATTTATTATTTATAAATAAAGAGATTTATTACTTATACTTTTATAAAGTTTTCCTTTACAGTAGCTACACTCCAGGTTGGAAAAGCTGTCACAGTTGTTAGAAATTAGAATAATTTAGGGTGCTTATTTGGTTTGTATGATAGTTAAAAGATCAGTTATCTTTTACTTTCTGATACATGAAATAACATTAGAGCAAATTGCTGCTTCTGGTAGAATCACATACATGTAACTAAATGAAGGATTGTTTTTCTGTATAACAAATCTTTTATGGGAGGGATTTGAGAAGTTACTTGTTCTGGTTAATTCTGTCATACAGGAAAAAGTAAGAGAAGGAGGAAAAAAAGAACCGGTTACCATAATAAGTGAGATCAGTTTCTGAAACTATTCTTATTCATCAAAGCAACTTAAACACAGCTTAACTTAAAGTGCTGTTGTGAATTAGGGGTCAAATCTTTTAGAGGAATTCCTCAGCCTTCTGTAGAAGGTCATAGAGATGCTGATAAAGTCAGTTTTAATGATTCCAAACAAAACATTTTTAGTGTTACACTATGTGATTAGCACAAAAATAATTTAGGCACTATGTCCATATGTAGTCATCGAGAATAAACTTATCACTCTCAGAATCTATACTTTTTGCTTTTTAGTAAATGGGAACATTATTTGTATTTTGAAACCAAGACAACTCTGGAGAAAGATTAAGGTAGAACTGCTCAACATTAGATGTAACTGTAGAAGGTGTTTTGTGTGTATCAAACTGACAAGCGTAACCTAAATTACTGTCCAGCTAGGATGGGTTTTTAAAGAATGGATATAGTGAGAATTGCTTTTCAGAACAATAATAATAATCGTACATCCTTTAAAATAAGATTGTCAACAATAATCAAAACTGATGTTGAGTAGCTTAGCATTAATATAATTCTTTGTCTTTCTTAAAGTTGGTGTTACTGAAAATAGTTCTCATCAAAAAGGATAGTGAAGAAACTGAACAACAGTGTGAAATCCTGAATGCGTGTATGAATTGTTATCTTACTCCTTTAAAATATTCAATGGCTTATTAACATTAAAAAGAAGGATGGAGTCATTTACATGGATAGAAAATATAAAGTTTAAGATTACTCTTGTAACATCACATTCTTAATTCACACCCCCTAAGAACAGAAATAGACTTCTTAGAGTCACAGTAAAATATAAATGAGAAGGGACCTTCACTAGGCCGTTTAGTCCAACCTTCCAGTCACATCTGATCAGGTCAGCTTATTCAGGCCAGCAGGGCTAGTGAAGTGATTGTCCCCCTGTACTTGGCTCTGGTGAGGCAACACCTCAAGTACTGTGTTCAGTTTTGGGCCCCTCGCTACAAGAAGGACATTGAGGTGCTCAAGCGAGTCCAGAGAAGGGCAACGAAGCTGGTGAGGGGTCTGGAGAACAAGTCTTACAAGGAGCGTCTGAGGGAGCTGGAACTGTTTAGCCTGGAGAAGAGGAGGCTCAGGGGCGACCTTATTGCACTCTACAGGTACCTGAAAGGAGGCTGTAGCAGGTGGGAGTTGGTCTATTCTCCCATGTGCCTGTGGACAGGATGAGGGGGAATGGGCTAAAGTTACACCAGGGGAGGCTTAGGTTGGATATTAGGAAGAACTTCTTTACTGAAAGGGTTGTTAGGCATTGGCATAGGCTGCCCAGAGAAGTCACCATCCCTGGAGATCTTTAAAAGATGTTTAGATTTAGAGCTTAGTGATACGGTTTAGTGGAGGACTTGTTAGTGTTAGGTCAGAGCTGGAACTAGGTGATCTTGGAAGTCTCTTCCAACCTAGATGATTCTATGATTCTGTGGTGTGTGTCCTGTCTGTAGAGTTTTGAACACCTTCAGTGACTTGAGAATCCACAGCTTCTCTGGACATCCTGTTCCATTATTTCTTCACCCTCATGGTGAAAATGTCTACATTAACATCTTATCAGAGTTTTGCATGTTCCAACTTGTGTTTGTTGCCTCTTGTCTGAGAGCTGTGAGCATCCAGGAAAAGTCTGGCTCCAGTTTCTCAGCATCCTTTGGTAGATAGTAACCCTCAAAACCTTTTGTTCTTAATGCTGGCTAAACATTGTTCCATCAATCTTCCTACACAGGGCAAGAGCTCTAGTTCCTTGACCAATGCAATCTCCTTCCCTTGTACTTCTTTCTCTATGTCCATTTCTCTTCTCTGTTGGAGAGTGAAAAATGTCCACAGTACTTTAATGCAGTTTTACAAGTGCCAAATGGAGGCAAAGGGACACTTTGCTGAATTGGATGGTATGATCATACTGATACAGCCCATGGAGATGGCCTTCTTTGCTTCAGGGGTGGACCACTGATGTGTGTTAAGGTTTTTGTCTACTAGGACTCCCATAATCATTTTCTCAGAGCAGGTTTGCAGGCAGCTAGACTCCACCAGTTTTGTTCCATCACTTTTGTCAATCCTAGATGTGAGACTTCTGACTTTGTTGGACCTCTTGAGATAACTGCTAGCCCATTTTTTTTCAAGCTGTCCTTGTCACTCTGGATAGCCACTCTGCTATCCAACATATTGACTGGTGCCCCCAGTTTGGCATCATCTGCAAACTTGCTGAAAGTGCACTCTTGTACCACCCTCCACGTTGTTAATGAGCACATTAAACTGTTACTTCTCCCAGTACTGATCCCTGAGGATCTGTACCTCTTTCCTAGACTCCAGTTGGACTTTGCACCACTTCTTACAACTCTTTAAGCCAGCAGTCCAGACAGTTTTTCACTCGCTTTTATTCATGTATTTAGCCTGTATCTCACTAATGGCAATCTCTCTATGGGAGGCTCACTCAAAACCCTTGCTAAGTCAAGCAACATCCACAGCTCCCTTTGTATCTTTGTACCAGTGACCTCAGGGTTGAAAGCACTGACATCATTTGCCCTTGGAAAACCCATGCTGTCTGCTCACAAACACCTTCTTGCCTTTGTGTCCTCAGAAATGGCTTCTGCCATGGAATTCTCTGTGGCAAATACAGCTCTGAGGTACTGAAAGCTGCATGTAAATCTTGAAAATATCTGGTACGTTTTTTGACATTTGTTGATGGGGGAAATGGAAATGATTTCCTTATAGAAAAAGGAAATAACTGAACCAAACCCTCAAACAAACAAACAAAACCAAAAACAAGCAAACAAAAAAACCAGGATTTTCTACTTGCTATTCCAAGTTTGTTTTGTATACCCACTAGATGTCACAAGCAACAGAGAAATGTAAAGGATGAATTTGTTTCTTTGTTTTTAATCGCTTATTACTTTCATTCTTAAAACCAAATTTACCGACTTTACTGTTGGTTTAGTTTTTGCTGTTATGTATTATATCCAACCCATTCTTTCTAGATGATTCTTGTGAACTAAGCCCAAGGACTTAATTCTTTTATATTTTGGTTAGCATGGAAAGTAGGAAACATCAGTCTGTTAAGTACTTCGTTAATATTTAGAGCTGTTTTCAGGAATCGATCTTTGTAGAATGCACACCTGTCTTCTAGCAAAAAGGAAATACTACCTGTCCATTTAGGATGGATTTTCAAAGCAGCCTGAAGGGGTTGGACAATGTGAGGTTGCTTAGTATTTTAAGCCTTAGTTCAGATGGAGCATACATTTTGTATCTCAACAATTGTATACATTCAACAGATAGATTTTAGCTCTGGTTGGACTGTAATGTGATAGAATCACAGTATTGCAAATTAATTTTTATTCTTTTTAGTATTGACTGCATTCATATATATTTGATTTTTTTTTTTTTTTTTTTTTTTGCCAGATAACTTGGTAAGCTTTCTTTTTGTGTCAGATAGATGCAATTGCCTGTGATTAAGATTTGCTTTTAGTTTAGAATCTGACTAGTTTCAGGGCTGTGGAATTCTGTTAAAAGACATGACAGAATCTAACTGTAATGATGGATCAGAGTTTTTATTCAGGATGGTTATACTTTAAATAGAAGTATTATGTTACTTCTTTAGAAGATTCTAGTACTTAGAAGTCTTGTAACTATTTTTTGCTGTGATGAAAGCGTTGCAGTCTTCTTTCGTAAAATTCATTGTGAAACTTTAAACTGCATAATTTAAGCCGCATAAGGGAAGAAAACATCTATAATTTGGTGTCCCTATTTGTCATCTGTGTTTCAAAGTCTTATATTCAATCTAGAGCAATGTGATGTTTATAATGTCTTAAGTCATTTAAGCTATAAAATGTTTTTTTTTTTTTTTTTAAAGCCGAGGGGGGGTGGGTGGGTTTTTTTTTGGTTGTTTTCTGTAAGTAGTAGGCTAAAATTGCTTCTGCTATTGTCACAAAAATATAGCCTAAATATAAAATAAATATAATTGCATTTATAATATGCATTTATAATATCCATTTTGCAGTGGTGGACAGGATTAAACAAATTTTCTCCTAGTCTTCAGTGAATTTCTGGCTTTGTGATGCTTATGTAGCATCAGTTGCATAGTCCTGATTTGTGCTTTCTCTGCAGTAAAACATTGTGATATGAATTAGTAACCTACTGTGCAAGATGTGGTAGCAAACTTCTTATGTATGGCTTAAACATAATAGATATACATACCTAAAATATACATACATACCAAAATATTGAGCAAACTAGTTGTAGGCAAGGGAACATATGTACTATTGTGCTTGTCAAGTTAGGCAGAGTATAGTATGCTTGTGGGGAGGGCTTAATTTCTTTAAAGTAAATAAGCAGCTTTTCCATTTTTCACAGCTACCTAAGTTTTTGTTGTTGTGGAAGTGTCTCAGTGCATCAAACCTAACCCATCAAATTACATGTAAAGAACCTATTGGCTATAATGAAAATATTGTTCACCGTTGTCTTACATTCTCTGCTCTGTAGTCAGTTCTGTTATTGGCTCCTTTATGGAGGCCACCTCCAGCTTGAATGTTTGTAAACACATTGGCTGCTATTGAACTTTTAGCAAACAGAAATGTATAGTCTTTCCTTCTCATCTGTTCCATTATCTACTGGATTTTAGATTTAAATGGTGTAGAACATCTATGAAGACACTACATTTTAGACTTTATGGACACAATGTGTGCATGCTAACTTTTGGAAAATTTTCACATACACTGTATATTTCCAAATATAAATGACAAGACATAAATATTCAAAAACAGTTACTAATTTATTGTACTATTGTTCAGTGAAAGATGAAAAGTCTCATATAATAACTGTAAAAAGTTATTATATGGGTTATAGCTATTGATAAATGTTACTTTTTGTTTTACATGAGCTGAAGTACATGACAAAAATGTAAGATACCTTAAAATTTTATTCTGTTCAACAGTAATTTGTAATTTACATTTTAAACCTAATAAGTTCATGCAGAATGCAGAAGGCAATGTTTTCTTCATTTGTTAGTAGCAATAGGTGCCCCATAATGCTTTACAGTAAAAAAAGGCCTCAGTAGTTTAATTTTAAACTGAGTTTAGCAACAGTTCATAACTCTTTAACTAAAATTTTATAGGTTAAGGTTATGTGTACTTCCCTTGCAAATCACATCAGAGTTATAAGGGATTTTTTTTTTTTTTTTACATTGCTGTGTTTTAAATGCATGCTCTTTATTGTTCTGTAAATTAAGTTCTTTTAAAATAGGTATTTTCTCCCTAATATAGAACATATGTAGCTTTCCTTCAGATTGGCCTCCCAGACTCAGTTATATGATAAAACGTGACTGCTTGTTCAGCTATCTGGGCTCCTAGCAGACTAATTTCCGGGCTGGAGACAGGAGGCTGAACAGTAACTAATGACTGGCATGATTACAGTATTTAACTTGAGACTTGCTGCTGGGTTAACAAGAAAGCAGAACCTGTCTGGGAGCTCCTGCTTCACTCTTTCTGTTATGTACAATGACCTTTTATGTTTCCTGTCAAAGTTGGCTCTTATGGTCAGCTTCTTCTCTTTGATTTGTAAACATACAAGATTCAAGCATTTGATTTTTCCGTTTTTTACAAAAGAAATAATTATAGTGATGTTAAAATGTAGCTGTCCTACGTCTTGATAAATAATAAAGGGAAAAAAAAAAAAAAACAAAAAAAAAAAACAACAAATTATGCAGATTAAAAGGCCTCATCCTCAACTGTGTGCCTAAGAGCAGATTTTGTTCTAGCTTGACCAGATCTTTTGATTTCTCAAGATTGTATGTATGTATGAGCAAATAACATTTTTTTTTTTTTTTTTTAAAGCCTGTACATTTTTAATCTGTTGATTTGTAGAGTTATATAGCAGGATGGAAAAGCAGCAATATTTTCTTCCTTCTTTGTCACAAGTTAAAGTGAGAAGAGAAGCATCCTGTGAATGTTGCACATTTGCCTTCATCCCCTGCTGAAGGAGAAGAAAACAGTGCTTGCTTATTCTGTGCCAAAATGGTGGGGTGGGTGCCTTGCAAGGGCATTGGATTGAGTAGAAATGCCTGCATAGGTTGGAAAGAACATATGTTTGAAGATGGGAGAGGACTTCAGATAAAGCTAACAGGTCTGAGCAGGTGAGGAAAGAGGAAAAACAGAAAGGTAACAGTCAAATACGGTATAAGAGCTTCAGAAAGGGGGGATTTTCAGGGTTGTTCTCAGGAAAATTGCTGGTTGTACCTTACCCAGCATATTTGTTGCACTTACTGTTCCCAGAGATACGTGTAGTGACCTCCCCTGTGCAGGCAGCAGCGTTGGTGCCAACTCCGCAATGCCTGCTGGAGCTCAGCCCAAGCCATGGGAGAGACAGAGGAGGGATGGCAACAGAGCAAGAGATGGGACTGGGGAGTGGGATATTGCAGGAGATGGTGAACCAGGCTAAAGGCAGGGGATGTCACTGCAACAGAAGTTTGTTTTCTGGATTAGGAGAGCATACATCTCATACTGTATTTGAGAGCAGTTGTCTTCAGCTGACCTCCCCTGGTAGAAGTATTGTTCAGTGTTGGTTGTGTATCTAAAGACAAAGAAGAGAAAGGGGACAAAGAAATGGGCTTATTCAAGCCAGCAAGAGGATGAAGAAGTCAGTTAACAGTGCAGATAGAGCTCGGGTGAAGGAAGAAGCGTGTTCAGAGAAAGCATTAACAATATGTAGTAACTGGGGCAGAACAGGGAAGGACAAAGGATAAAAAAGATCTTGAGTGGGGCTATTTTAAAGAAATTGATTAGCGCATAAAGGTTATAAAGATATTCTGGTGTAGTATACCTGAGAAATACAGCCTGTATAATAAACCGGCACAATCTTGTAACAGACTTGATGCTTCTAGAGTATTATTTTGTAATACAGAAAGAATACAGTTCACATTTAAGCTGTAATGCTGTGGAAGATCCTTGTGTGTGCGTGGGCTGGGATGAAGAGTCACTTAGTGACTGCAATTCAGATGGAAGCAAGGAGGAAAAGGAAATTTGTAACAAACTGCACTCTCCTGTGACAGGTATGCAAAAGTTCTTGTAACTTTATGCAACTCCTTGATATGTATTGGCAACAGGGCCACGAGAAGTGGAAGCATTGCAAGTTCAGTGAGGTACAGCAAGAACTTTTGGGGACATACTGAGATAGTGTTTATTTGGTTGTGTGCCTCAAAGCCTGTGTGACAAAAGGGTTTATGAGCTATGCCAAGTTGTGTCCATGTTTTCCTGCCTGCCTGTCAAAGAGCACAACCGTGCAAGTGGTCCTGAACAGGCCTGTGCTTTTTCTCAAGTTGCTTGGTGTATTTCAGCTGTCCCCCAGAGATTGTAAACTTTGTTTGGGTGTATAACAGCAAAAACGATTTTGTGATCAGTGAGCTGTTCCCTTTTAGTAGGAGCTGTGGGAACACGATTTTTTTTAAATTTTGCTGCTTTTTGTTTTATAGTGGTTACCATTAGCCTAAACTGAAATAGATACTCATTATGTGGGGTACGATGTGTGCAGGTAAGTGGGTGCCTGCTCTGAAGAGGTAACCAGACAAACCATGCAATATTACCCTGCCCCTGAGAAGGGCTGTGGCACCATGAAATTACTGCTTGTTGAAGGCTGAGCAGGGCAGCTTCAGCAGGCTAGCAGTGAACCAAATATCCTGAGTTTTTTTTTAACTAGGCGTTTAACCTTAACAAAATGAGAAGGATAGCATAATACTGCTGAATTTTTTATGCTCAAGGAGTGAGTGCAACTGAAAATGTAAGACAGTTTTGGAGAAGGCAAGAAGAAAGGAGGCAATAAAATTCAAAAGAAATGATATATTTTACTAAATGCTATCCTCAAATATCGACCATCATTCTTCTTTTCTTCTTGCCACAGGGCCGCGTGTCCTGTTTCTTTTTCTTTTTTTTTTTTTTTTAAGTGCACAGTAAGTGCAATACTTAACCTGCTAAACACTAATTTCATTCATTTCCAGTCCATTTTAGCCATCAGGAAGTGCTACATGTGGTGAGATATTTTCTGCATGTTTGTAAAGAACTTGTGAACCTGCTAGTTATTTTAGTTATTTGTTTGAGACAGATATCTCAAACTCAATAATCTATTATATACCTCAAATCTGAGGTTTATAATACTTACAGTTAAGTGCAGTCCTTGTTCACTCAGGAACTCCTGTTCCTTCTGTGAGTACTGTCCTGAAAATATTTGCATACGTGAACAGTTTAATAAACTTCTGTAATTCTGAACGGCAAATTTAGAAAGCTGCTTTAATGTTGCATCTTAAATACAAATAGCTACTAGAATTACAGGAATGTCTAGTCTCAGTCTCTTGCACTAGATTACCTGGTTTTAACATCCATTGCAACCTCCAGCAACAAGGCTTTCAGTTTTTCCTTCTCTGTTCTTTCACAAGCTGACAAATAACCAAATCACCAAGAACTCTACACATTGTGTACAGAGAACGTGTGTGTTTGTTATTAGCAGGTATCTCAAAATTTCTCTCTTCTGGCTGTGCAAATGATTAAACAAATTCAGATAATTCTGAACATATTGTTGACATTAATGATTAAGAAAGCAGTGTAATCCCAGACAGTATCTTTCTCTTGCTTCCCTCTTTTACTATGTCTGGGGACTTCAGCATACATGATGGTTAGTATTCCTTTCCTCTCTTGCTCAGTTTTCCTCTGGCAGTACTGCGACATTCAGTCAGTTAGATATCTAAGTATGGATGCAGCAAACAATGTCACTTTAAACTGAAAAGCTACTGATGTGTAGCATATATATGTAAATTACTTTAATAACTCTTACAGTGAGCATAGCACATGTTGTCTCTGAATACAAAAGACCAAAGCAGGTTATGCTGTTTTGGACAGAAAATGAGTACAGTAGCAGACATGGCAAGACTGAACCTGCAGTTCACAGATGCGGTAGAAGCGCAGTCATCTAGGTGTGAGCTAAAATCCATGTCAAGGATCAGAGCCCTGGCATGCTAATAAACTGACCAAAGACAATCTCTGGTCTGAGGCGTTCTTGTGGCCTGCTACTGCAAAAGAGATGAGGAAAAGATGATAAATTTGAATATAGCCTTCACGGGAAGCTAATAGTGGTGACTCTACCTTTTGAAAGGATATGGCATGAAGAGGGAATTATTTCCTTCTCTCGTTTGGAAAGCTCTCAGGTCTATAAGGAAGCAGACAGCTGTGGGCATCCTTAGTTCTGGATGACTTCTGACCACAACAGTTTATCAGGAGCAGCTCCTGCCCACCTCCCAGTTCTAAAAGTCCTAAGAATCTATGCTGAGCAGCATAGAGTGGTTACAAGGTCTTTCAAAGCTGGGACTGGGAAAGACGGGGGATGAGGAGGACATGACGGGACCTGAAATTTGAATTACACAGTGTCCACCAACAGTAAATAGATCCAAAAAAATGAGACCAAGTCTTTTGATAGAGAAGCATTATTACTTTTTTGGTGGCTGGTTTTGAAACACTTGATATCTTCAAAAGTTTTCAGCTAGTTCAGGCATATGACAGCTAAGTATTGAAGTGATACAGGGTTGTTGCATTGTGTGTTATGTGAAAAAGAAACTGTGTGCCTTTAAACTGAGTCTACAAATGGAAGATGAAAATGTAGATTTGAGTGACCTCTTCCAAAGGACTTGAGAATTTTCATCAGAGTGAAATGGAGCTCACCTGCAACTCAGATACGTGGACAAAACTCTCCAGTATTAGTCAGTGTTTAAAGGGTCAGTACTGCAACTACACTATGTCAAACTGTGAAATACAAGAGAATAGAAAAATTTGCAGAGTTATTATACTTAAGGCAAAAAGGTACATTTTCTATACATACATTTGTTTTTTTCTTGCACTGTATAGGTCCTGAACTAGGTTGTGTTCAGCATCTAAACTGTTTTTTTGTTTGTTTGGTTTTTGTTTTTTATTTTTTCTGAAAAGACAAGGATCTGGTAGCAACAGTACAGAAAAAAAAAAAAAAAAAAAAAAAACAGGTAGGGATGTATTATTTAGGAGAGGGAAATCTTGTCATCTTCTTTTCTCAGTGAAAATTTTACTCTTTTTAAGGTACATTAGATATGACTTTTTAAAATTAGTTAGAGGTTGAGGGTATAAGAGCTGAGCAAAGCCATGATGGCTTTGTTAAGTTTCAGAAGAAAAAAAAATAAAATACTGATTTCATTTGATTTCATTAACCTGATTATTTAAAGTACCTCCAGAAGAGTATGGATATATTTTCAAAGAATCTCCAGAAAAATTTGGGGGAGTTAGAGGGTGCAGTTTACAGTTTTAAAGTTTAGGTGAGACTGGGTTGAGGGACATGGAAAATACATGTAAGATGTGGATGTGAAAGGCATGGCTTGCAAGCAGAGTGTGGGAAAGGCAATCTGAAATGTTAGGGAGCTGCTGTTACGAGGAATATGAAGGGCTCCCAGCAGATGAGATTTGAGCTCTTAAGCAGCTTTGTAAGGAAAGCTTTTCTAATAATAATAATAATAATAATAATAATAATTTCATTCACTGAAATAGTGTACCAAAGAGAAGGAAAATAAAATGAAAACCTAGAACACAGTAAAACTGAGACCTGTGCCAACAGGGACTGTCTCTAACAAAGAAATTGCAAAGCCCCCTGAAATAGTCAAGTGAATAGGAAAACTTCTGTGGAATTCAGGAAGTACTAATGTTTATTATTGCTTATGTAGGCACTGTAGCACTGTAGGCAGATTTTAAAATTGGAAGAAAGTGGAAATAATTTAACTTAAAGAACCCAGCTTGTAAGTACTGTAAAAATGAAGAATTTTTTTGGGGGGGTCTTTTTTTGGGGGGGTGGGAGGATTGGAAAAATAGATTTATTGATAAATTTACAAATACTGTGATAGAGGAGGCTTGAGAGGAGGCTTTGGCGAATTCAGGAGCATTGTATGTTGTTTATTTTTATAATGCTATAAATGTTTGAAATTGTGCTTGATTTCTGTACTGCCTACAGGTAATTGTGTTGGGGTGGGGAGGAGAACTTGGAAAACTCTACCCGTGAAAAGATCCTGCTGAGAGATATGGTCTAAAATGCTTTTTATGTTGTGTAGAGGTTTATATTACCCAGGAATGTAAGATGCATGGAAAGAAGCTCTTGAAAGTGCCTGTTCAGGAAGCTGCAGCATGCGGGAGAGCTTCCATGCAGGATCAGGGCAGGGGGTGGCCTAGCTGGCATTCCTTCCTTGTGTGTAGCCACTTGAACAGAAAAAGTGTGTGGTGACTTTTCCCAGGGTCAGGCAGTGCTGTGGTTTAGGATTTTTCTGAGCAAGTGGCATTGTAATCATTTTTAACACCTTGCCCTGCATTTTTCTTCTGTGCTTGTGTCCAGTGTTGTTTGTCTCCTTCCTCACTCTCTAGAATCAGTCACAGACTCCCCATTTCCTGCTTCTCACTGCTTGCTTCTTGTTTCACTCTACAGTCTCTTGAAGAGCCTTTGGCTGGGGTCCTCTGGGAGACCTGGTGGGTGGTATCTGCTCCTATCTGATAGGCATGCTGACTCTTTAAATAACTCCACTAGGTATACGGGCCATGAGTTTTCTTGTACAAAAGCTGCATTGATTCTTCCACAATGCTGCATTTATCAGTATTCCTGCATCAGTTAAGGTCTAGGTGTTGAAAAAAGGAGGCATATGGCATGGTACTTGACTCTTGTTTTTTAAATTCAGATTGGTTTGGGAATGGAAGCTACAGAAATTCTGCAATTTCTTGCTTTTTTATGTGAAGATACATGGATTTCTGTAAACTTGGTAATAAAGTCATGCTTTTGGCTCTGTGGGGCCTATGTCTTCTTTTGACTGTCTGACTTAATCTGCTTCATCGGGTTATGTTAGTCCTCTGGTTTGTAAATTGCAGACATGTAGTCTTTGCGTAGAAATAAATAATCTTCTTGGAAATGTTCCACCTCCCCTTCTGTATGATACACAATTTTTATTACTAATATCAAGTTTTGTAAAGAAGTCTTTAAATGGAAAGCTTGAACTATCCTTTGAGTACAGTATGGAAACTCTTTTTTAGTGTTTTTCAGAGTTTTCATGGTAAGACTCTCAGTTCTTTATCTGGTGAATTAAAAAGCAGATTTGCCTCCTATCCTTAGTCATTGATCTTCTTGCTGAGAGCACCCACAAAAAGCAAAGCAAAATGAAGAATTTGTTCACTGCTTCTGATTGGCACGCAGGTGTTTGGCCATCTGCTGGAAAGCAGGGTTCATCATGTGTAACAGCTACATGGGAAGACCAACGCCATGAGTCCAAATGTACTCTCCTCCTTTCCCAAAACTTTATTGTTGCGCATATCATAAACTGCAGGACATCCCTCTGGTCCTTGGGGTCAGCTGTCCTGTCGGTGTCCACTCCCAGCTTCTCATGTACCCTGAGCCAGATGATAGAGAGGGAAAGGAACAAAGAATGAAAGGTGCAATGTTGTACAAGTACTGCTTGACCATAGCCAAAACACTAGTATGTTACCAACACTGTTCTAGACAAAAATCCAAAATGCAGCACTGTATTGGCTGCAGTGAAGAGAGTGAACTCCATGCAGCTACCAAAAAGTTCTTCAGAAAATACAGGTTTATAGTGGACATTTTAAGAAGAAGAAGAAGAAGAAGAAGAAAGAATAGACGGGTATTTCTCCAAATTTATCTTTAATTGAAATTCACATTAATTTTGGAAATTAAAATGTAATTAAAAATAATAATTGCTGCAGCAAATTGAAAATAAATTGTAATGCCATCAGTATAGGATAGGTTTCATTGAAGTTTTACATGACAGTTCCATATAATTCCAACCATGTTAAGCATTGGTCTTGTGAGTTGTCTGTCCTGCATTCAGTTTCAGATTGTGTCATAACTGCTAATGCAATGGTGTTGTGTGCATGATTTGACATACATTTATATGTAAAATCAGTCATTGAAGAGGTGGGGGGTAAGCTTTGTTATTTCAGTTACGATCACATGATAGTTCCTAGGTAATCAGTTATCTGAGTTCTTCTATAAAAACAGGTTTCAACTGTGAGAAAAACTATTGTTCTTACTCTAGTGAAATGATGGCATTTTGCTCAGTTTTACAAATTTTCAAGGCTATATGATGTGGAGATGTGCCTGTTATCTTTAAATAACTTGCAGAGTCCCCAGAACCCCAGCTGGGTTTTGCTGTAGCCAGGACATTCTCACACTCTAAATGACCCGGTGAACATTTATTTTGGCATTGCTCAATTTATGTAATTAAATAGTTAACTGCTCTGTGACTGCTCTGCTACACTATTAATGTGTTTTTTTTCTATGGCTGAAGTACTATAGGCTGCCTTCTCATTCTTTCGCCACACCAACATGAGGTGATGCTCTTTGCCCTGAGTGAAAGTTTGTCTTCATTTTTATGTGTGGCCATAAAGCTAGTGTGGCCTTGTGTCAATATAGGAAATGCATGGATAGTTCAAAAGAGTTCTTTTAGTAGAAAGGTTATTTTCTTTACAGTAAAACCCAAGTTTTTGATGCGTTATTTGTATACATACATCAAGGCTGCTTTGACAAGGCTTATGTATGCTTGCTTGCATATGATTCCTGTTTTTTCAGGAATGCAATTTTTTTAAGCTGGCAAATTGTAGTTTCTCCTTTTTTTGTTGTTGTTGTTTTGTTTATTCAAAAATATTTGAGTCATCTAACCTTTGAAACTGGAATAATATCATATAACCAATTAATAACATAGCAATAACAAATCAGTTTGTATATGTATACTGATGTTAAAGTTCCTTAAAATGATTTTGTCAGTAAATCATACAGTCATAGAAATTATAATAATTTGAAAATGTCAAAGAAAAATTATGTGTCATGTTCACTGTTTGAGAAGGAGAAAGAATATGACCAAAACAAATAAACAAAGGTTGTACAAAGCCTGTTATTGACCACCATTTTATCAAAATGATGAAAACGAATGTTTGACCAGAAAGAAAGTTGCCATGAGTCCTTTGGGAGGATGTTCTTTTCTTTCTTTCTTAGGTAGCTTAATGCTCAGGCTGGTTTATTCTGCAGTTCCTCAAGAAGAGCCAGTGCAGGTGTAGTGGTCTTTTGGGTGTTTTGAATGCAGGGAAGGCAGGATATTATTTGCTCTAGCTTCTTATTTAAGGACTTAAAATTTTGGAAATGATAGATAGCTGTATATTTCATATCTATCCTTTGATACAGTGGAAAGCTTGCAGAGATCTAAGGTAGCTTAATTTATTAGTATTAGCAAATTTGTTACATTTGATTTAATTACATTTGATATTTAGATTGATTAATTGTTACAGATCAATATTAAATGTGTTTCTAATGAAGTTACAACTCAAATTCACGGTCTAGTAAAGCTAGAAGAAATTTGCAACATTTTCATCTTCTTAGGAACATTAGTTTGTAGAAGCTTGTTGCTAGGATTTTCTTAGATGACTTTTCATAGAGGATTTTTCATTATTTAATTGCTATCTTAGAATAGCCAAGTAGTAGCCAGTGATGTGCAAAGTATTCAAAAGATGAAAAGCCTAAAGGAACAACACAGGAAAAGTCAACGGAAATAAATAAAGTGGGAGTTGAAATATTTGTTATGAAGCAATGAGCTATTGAAAACAGTGGAAGGAAAACACAGGCAGGAATTGCATTGAATAAAAGCAGAATAGGTAAAGGGTAAAATATGCATCAGACAGGCATTGACAAAAGCATCTTGGAAATGAAGACTCTAGTGCTTAAGGTCAGTTAATAACCAAGTTTCAACATATTGTCCTTTCACAGCAGTGGAGTACTGTGTGCTCTAAAGGCTATCAGCACATTTGAAAAAGTTGTAGTAAGGTATTGGCTGGAATCTTAACATGCTGCTCAACTCAGTGAGGTGTTAAAAGCTGTGCAACAAGGATTTTGGATGAACTTCAGAAGAAGCAGAAGGGAGATCAGTAAGATTAGATGTTACTGATCTTAAATATAAAGTAAATTAAAAAAATGTAATAATAGTACTTACAAAGGAAATACAACTTGAAAAGTAGTGGCAGAGGTTTGCCTGCTCTTCTCCGAATCCTTAGCTTCAGTATGTTCCTCAGTAAGGACACTTCCCTCAGCCTGTGGCTTAGTGGGGCTGTGACAGTCTTGCATTCTTTTTAGCTTCCTTGTGTGTTTGCTTTTTATTACAAATTTTCTAACATTTTCAGGTAGTGTTCTGTGAGTCCCTATGGGTTAGGATCAGTGGGAAGGCCAACAAGGCAAGCATCCTGGTGGGGATCTGTTCTAGACCGCCAAACCAGGATAAGGAGACAGATGAGGAATTCTACAGGCAGCTGGCAAAATTTGCAATATCATCAGCTCTTGTCCTCATGGGGGACTTCAACTTCCCAGACATTCCCTGGAAATGCAATACAGCTCAGAGGAAGCAGTCTAGGAGTTTTCTGGAGAAAGTGGAAGATAGTTTCCTGACACAGCTGGTTAGTGAGCCTACCAGGGGAGGTGCTTCACTAGACCTTCTGTTCACAAACAGAGGACTGGTGGGAGATGTGGTGGTCGGGAGCTCTCTTGGGCAGAGTGACCACGAAATGGTAGAGTTCTATATTCTTGACTAAGTCAGGAGGAGGACCAGTAAAACTGCTGTCTTGTACTTCTGGAGGGCAGACTTTGAGCTGTTCAGGACACTGGTTGGCAGAGTCCCTTGGGAGGCAGTTCTGAAGGGCAGAGGAGTCCAGGAAGGCTGGGCACTCCTCAAGAAGGAAATCTTAATGGCTCAGGAGTGGTCTGTCCCCATGTACCCAAAGATAAGCCGATGTGGAAGAAGACTGGCCTGGCTGAACAGAGAGTTGTGGCTGAGCTTAGGAAAAAAAAGAGGGTTTATGATCTTTGGAACAGAGGGCAGGCCACTCAGGAGGATTATAAGGATGTTGTAAGGATGTGTAGGGACAAAATTAGAAAGGCCAAAACTCATCTGGAGCTCAATCTGGCTACTGCTCTTAAAGACAACAGAAAATGTTTTTATAAATACATTAACATGAAAAGGAAGACAAAGGAGAATCTCCATCGTTTACTGGATGCGGGGGGAAACTTAGTGACAAGAGATGAGGAAACGGCTGAGGTGCTTAATGCCTTCTTTGCTTCAGTCTTTAGCAGAAAGACTAGTTGTTCTGTAGATACCCAGGACCCTGAGATGGTGGAAGGGGATGGGGAGCAGGATGTGGCCCTCACAATACACGAGAAAATGGTTGGTGACATGCTACAGAACTTAGATACATGTAAGTTGATGGGGCTGGATGGGATGCACCCGAGGGTACAGAGAACTGGCAGAAGAACTGGCCAAGCCGCTTTCCGTCATTTCTGAGCAGTCCTGGCTATCAGGGGAGGTCCCAGTTGACTGGCAGCTAGCAAATGTGATGCCCATCTACAAGAAGGGCTGGAGAGTACACCTGGGAAACTATAGGCCTGTTAGTTTGACCTCAATGCCAGGGAAGCTCATGGAGCAGATTATCTTGAGTGTCATCACGGGGTACTTGCAGGGCAAGCAGGTGATCAGTATAGTTCTTCTTCAGTCAGGGTTCTGATGGGCTCAGGGAGTCTTAGGGCTCTGCAGTAGCACAACATAGCACAGCACAGTCTGCTCTACAATAGACAAATAAAAGGGTCTGGAGAAGGGGAACAAGAACAGAAACTTTAATTTGTGTTCTACTAAACTGTAAGAAAAGTAAAAATTGTGTGTAATCACCTGAAGCTAAGTTTTTATCAGCAAATTGATGTCTCTCCAATTTAGAGACAAGGATATCATGGAGAACAGTGTCAAATGATTGTACAAATCCAGGTAGATTACATCAGTTGCTTTTCCCCTGTTCACCAATGCTGTAACCCTGTCATAGAAGGCCACCAGCTCTGTCAGGCACAACAAATTATATGCTTAGTAATAACAGTGATTACGTACTATTACTCCCAAATTCTTAGACAGGAGTGTGCAAGAAAACGTACTAAAGATTTACTGACCTGCTGTACAGTTGGCTATGTTAAGTGTTTGTAACCATATATACATGCATATATATGAAAATGGTATATATATGAAAATGGTATTTTATATGTATTTTAATATATATATTTAATATATTTAATATATTTAAATATATATTTGTTTATATTTCTACATGCTTTTCTATAAGTGGTTACATACTTTATATCACTGCCGTCACATGGAATGATGTAGCATGCTCCTGTAAACCCATGAAGAAGGTAATAATACAATGCAATTGATTAACTGTGTTTTTTAACTTTGTGTGTGCATATGTATGTTCAGCATACACACAGGTTCTGAAAGTTCAGAAAGAGTGAGAAGAGGACTTTATTATTATTTTCTGTCTTCTTTTGAAATACTGTACCTGGGGTTCCATGGCTAAACAACAGTAAAAGATGTGAAGAATAAATGCATTGTTCAATAACACCTGAACAGTATTTGCATTAAAACTTCAGAGTCACAGAATGGTTAAGGTTGGCAGGGACCTCTGGAGGCCAGCTGGTCCAACCCCAGTGCTCCAGCAGGAACACTCAGAATAGGTTGCCCTGGACCAAGTTTAGGTGGCTTTTGAAGATCTCCAAGGAGGGAGATTCAACAACCTCTCTGGGCAACCTGTGACAGTGCTCCATTCTCCACATGGCACAAAAATGCTTCCTGATGTTTCAAGAGGAGTCACCTCTGTTCCAGTTTGTGCCCATTGCCTCTTGCCTCGGCACTTGGCACCTCTGAAAAGAGCCTGGCTCCGTCGTCTTTGCAGCCTCCCTCCAGGTACTTACAAACTGTGATGAGATCCCCCCTGAGGCTTCTCTTGAATTTGAACAGTAATAAATGAGGAGCTTGCTTCTTTTGTTTTGTTTACTTTTGCCTTAAAGGGCATAGTCATTCATTATAAACCTCATATTTGTTTTCATTAATAAAAAAGGAGTTTAGTAAAAAAGTCTAAATGTTGAGCCAGGGGGATCAGTATGGAGGACATCAAACTGTGTGCCTGTAATGGATTTCTGTGGCTGGGGGTAGACAGATGCCAGATATTCAGAAACAATTTTCTTGTTTTATTTTCTCCTTCTGTGTTTTTTGCACACCCTGGATTTTTTTTTTTTTTACTACACCTGTTCTGCTAACAGCTGCTTAACAACTTTTGTGTTAGAGACGTAGGAGCTGTTAGAAGCTGGCAGGTCTAATCTAAGGATGAATCAAATTTGCACAATCTTTCCACTTCTGGTGAAGATAAAACACGTAGAGTGCATGTCCTTCCATCTGTGCTGTGACATCACTGTCCCTGCATGCAGCCTTCCCCTGCCACCTTCACCCTGTGCCCTTGGTGAGGCTGGTTTGTATGTCCCAGCCACCACTTCTGCTGTCTTCTGTCTCTGCAGATTCCCAGGAAGTTACTGACGCCAATGAAAATGCGCTTTTTGGGTTTGGTCCTGCACTGTGTCTGGCAGAAGTCCCAGAGAAGCTACTGGGAGTTTTGATTAAGAACAGAGTTCAGATCCAGGGCCACTGTTTGGATATGAGCATAGATCTTTCCGGTTTTGCTACCTAAATGCTGTAGCGCTGCACTGGTCCATAAGAACTGAAAAGAGAAACTGAAAAGTGGAGGTTAGAAGGTGTTTCTGTTACTCAGCTTGAAACAGGCAAAAAGTAAGCGTTATGTAACTGGTGAAAAGCATATTGGATTTTAGAGTTAGAGATTTTGATAGTGCAGTACAACACAACAATTATGTATTAGAAAATGTTTAATTTCAAGCTATTATTCAATATAAAATTAATTAAATATGAAGTTTTAAAGTTCTTTAAATTTGTTGCACTTTAAGTTTTCAACCATGTTTGTGTTCATTAGCATTGGTTATGCAACATCTAAAAAGCTATAAATGCTCTAAAGAAATGATATGGAGAAGAGTACACCAGCTGTTATTAGGAATGGAGTTTGCTGTAGCGGATCAACAGCAAGTTGGGTCCAGGTTTTCAAAATACTGGAGTCCCAAAATAAATCTGTTTTATCCTGCTTCAGAGCTGAAGGTCAGTGTATGAGAAACAGCAGCAAGTTGTTTCTTTATAAAGAGATGGTTCTTCCGAATTAACTTCTGTCCTGGTTTTGATTGTTAAAAAATACCCTAATTTATAGTGTTCCCCTGAAAATATTGTATAAGCTGAAGAGATAGATCTGTGGTAGTGGTTTCCTTTTTTTTTTTTTTTTTTTTTTTTTTTCCTGAACCAACCCCAGAAATCTGAAGGAGAGGCACGCTTATGCCATTTCACAGAGAAACCTCCAGTAAATAGCAACTGGTTGGGTTTTTAGTTTATTGTCAACTCAAGCAAAGTATCAGGATAGTGTAGACATTTGTCTGGGGAAGTGTTTCTTGCAAGCTAAATGTGATTTTTTTTTTTAAGAGCCATATATGAAAGAGTTATTTTTCCTTTTTTTCATTACATTAACAAAATAATTCAGCCACGTCTGTGGCTTTTATAGGATTTTTGATCTGCTAACCCTTTTTGCATGTTTTTCTTAATTTACCCAGAAGTTGCTTATTAAACATTTCTCTCATTTTGTTTTGGTTATGAACGCTTTCTTAAAATGGCTACTGAGAAGAATTACAGTCAATGGGAGAGAAAACAGGGCTTCAGGTCATCCACTTTTTCCTGATTTCATCAGACTTCCACTGTGCATAATGGTGCCCAACTTCTTCTGCTTCTGGGTTGTGGCCAGCTGGGGGCTAACACGTAAACACCATCTCCTTTAATGTCTTCCTTCTTATTTTTGACCTGCCAGAGTAGTATGCAGATCGCCAAAATGTCAGAAAAAAAAAAAAAAAAAAAAAAAAAAAAGATCCCATCTCCACCTACCACAAAAGTTTAAGTTATGTTTAGCTACTTTTCAGTTTTTCAGCTACTGAAAAATATACATTTGCACCTTTAAATTGTCCTGACTGCTCTTTTGCTCTTTTACACTTGGCTAAAAATGTCCCAACATACTGGGATGAGATCCGAGTTTCTGAGAATAATTAAGCATTTGCTGTAGACCTTTTCTCCAATTCTTCTCCACGTGGGTAGTCTTAACCAGTGTAAACTGGCTCAATTTCATTAGTGGGATTGATTACTGGCATGAATAATGATGCTGAACTCCAGAGAGGGTTGGGATGTTGGGGTAGGGGTGCTTACTCTGTGCTTTTTGCACTATTCTTTACTGCTGTTAAAAGTTTATCACACCTATAGACCTGAATCTTAAAATTTCCTCTTTGCTGACAAGGATTTCTGTTCCTCTGAGTTTTAACTGTACTACTGAACAGCACTAATTATGGGGGGGAAAGCAGAATATGACAAAAAAACTGTGGAAGGTGTTCTAACATTATGGTCCAGAAACATAGCTTATTTTCTTTGCAGCCATATGGCAAGGCATTGCCTTCTTTACTTGTTGGGTTATAAAGGAATTCAAAGGTATAATGTGCATTTGTCCAGCTTTCCAGAGCCCATCTTTAGTGATTAATGTATATTTCCATCATATGAGCAAATCTTGGCTTGTCCATGAAATCTGAATACAGTGTTTTGTACAGGGTACAGAGCTTCAACGGGAGTAAACAGATTCCTTGGTGTCATTGAAAATCAGACATCCAGCTGTCAGGCTATAAGAGAAAATCTTTCTGCACTCCCGTGTCATACAAGACCTTGTGGGTGGTACTGCACACTCTCCCAGTGAGGGTTTTTTTCTTACTGAACTACCAAAACTGACACAGGATGTTGCCTGTATATGGTGAAAGACATTTTCTTTTCTAGCTTGTAGGAATGAAATGATCTTAAAGGTGGAAATCAGTTTGGTAAAAGACAGCAAAGCCTAGGGATGCGTTGTCTTTGCTGTGGAGATTTCTTTAGAAAGGCCGTTACGTTGAGACAAGCAGAGGAGATGCAGGCTTTGTTGCATTTCTGTTGCAGAGGCTGCAAAGAACTGTCACATTTATGTGACATAAATGTTCACAACTTCACTCTGGTCTTTGAGTATTTGTTGGCTTTAGGTCATACCCTAGGTTGTATGGTAGAGAGGAAAGCCTCTGTTTTCTCTTCTATTAGAAGTTAAAAGGAAGGGGGTTGTGGTTTTGGGGGCAAGGGTATAATTTGCCATGCAGTATTCTGGAGGAGCCTGGGTTGTGGAATAAAATGTTATTCACTGGGCATTTATGTAAAAATGAAAGAAGAGAGAGTGGTAGGTGGCAAGATACACGGAGTTGCTTCACTTTGAATTTCACTGACATCTCAGCATAGTTAAGAAATAGCAAGCGAATAATACTGGGGTAGTAAGTACAAACTGCTGAACTTTGTAAAATAAATAATAGTCTCGTGATATCTCATTTAGATGCACACTTTGCACAGAGGGAATTCAGCCTTTAAGTTCTTCTAGTTACTGATGATGCTTCCTCGTGTGTCAGCTTGTGTATTTGCTTGCGGAGGTATTTCACAAGAGTCCAATACCCAAACTAGAATGCAAACTTTGTAGAGTTGCAGGGCTTGTGGAACTGTAATGAAACACATATATCTGCAAGAAGCTCCAACCAAACTAAAATTGGAGTTTGTGCTGGAATCAAGATCTAGGGATACTTATTTTCCAGCTTTTATTCTACACTTCAAATTTTGTAGCAGTTAGTGCATGATAATGCAGTTGAAAATGGCAAGAGTTTCTTCCAATAAGTTTTCCCAGTATTATTTTGTTATTTATGGAGTTTTTTTGCTTTCAGAAGCAAAATATTTTTGCAATTCTTTCTTTGTGTTTCTATTCTTCTCTGTTTCTTGTCTGTGTGTATTTTAAAAAATATTTAATATCTTAAAATGTTAGAATCATTTTCCTTGATGTTCATATTAATTACAGAAAATCGTCCTTTATTTCAGAAGTATTGTTGGTTATCTTTGCTGTCCTTTCCCATGTGTTTAGGTGTGTAAAATGAATTATTATTATTATTTTTAAAAAAGAGTTTTAAGATCTGCAGATAATACTACAAAACTTCTACTATATTTTGTCTACTTAAAGCTGACATAATATCAATTATATTAAAATGGGTGTGCAAACCCTGGAATGTTGTTTTTGGAAAAGAGTTGCTTTCTCTGTTCCAGCATGAGGAAAATGAGAATGTGCTTAGAAAGGACATGACAGCAATGCTGGTGGAAATTGGAATTTTGCTAAAAGCTACAAAGGCCACATAGACTGCTGCTTTAAACATGTTTAAACTTTTTTTTTTTTCTTCCTTAATTTAGAGCTACCTTTTTAATTGCCATGTGTATATTAAATTGCCTAATCAATCACAGGAGTTTAGGTGTTGGAAAGGACTGCACCACAGGACTTGGTCAGAAATGGTCATGTGGGACCATTAGAATAGTAGCAAGAATTCAACCTGAAAATGAAAGCTGTCAACTCTAGGAAAATGTTAAATCCTTCATAATACACTTAATGTAAATATTAAAAAACTTTTTGAACTAAACAATTCTTCTTAATTTCTACATATCAAAATAAATGTTATAGAAATCCCAGTGTCATACACTAAGAAGCCATCTGTGGATTTGTCTCAACTTCTTTGAGTTATCCATAATTTAAAATTTTTGAAAGACTTCGGTGTTTGTTATTTGTGTGAATCATAAACTTAATTCAGGGACCTGACATACAGATTTTCTTCTTAAAAAAAAAGGGGAAGGAGGTGACTCAGACTTTACTATTCAGGCTTTAGTTTATGTGAACTTCTTAGCCTCAATAGCTGTACTGCCCATAGACTATTTTTTCCAAGAGAAATTAATACCTTTGCCAAGCCTGTTTCATTTTCCAGGAGACTGGCTCTCATTTTCAGCCAACGTTTTTTTTTTTTTTTTTTTTCTGCAACTTGTTGGATGTCACCTTTGAAAAAAATGCTTTTTATTTATATCAAGTCTGAGTCAGAACAATTCATCTAACTTCTTGTTACCTTTGAAATCTCCCTTATGGTGAACCCTTGGTGTTGGCAGCTAAGCATTACCGAAGAAAAGATCAATTTTCCGTATTAGGATGATTAAAATATTGAAGGAAAAACAATTTTAGATAATCTTTAATAAAACAAACATATGTACATTTGTAATGTTTAAATATCTTTTTGCATACTGTGAATTATGATCTGCAGATGGTGGAGCTGAACAAGAAGGATAATATTTGCATATGTGTACGTTTCAGATTCGTGGTCTGAACCCAAGTACAACTGTGAGCATTATCAACCATTTCATACTCAGATGAAAATTTAATCAAGGAAAAAGTCCTGACCTCCCATTTTTAAGAAGCACTAAGATCTGGACAACACTGTCATTTATGCAGATTCAGTGAGACAATGGGATATACATTGCTCTGCCAGTCTTTCTGACATCACAGTAGAGTTGCACATTGTCATATTTGATACTGGAAGACAGACCTCAAGTATACTTTTAATTATCAAAACCTTTATAATCACTTCACAAAAATATTTATTTGAAAAATCACATTGGAATTTATGGGGAAATCAAACACAGTATCCTAACACAGGTGCAACAGAGACAGTTGCAGCTGAACCATGTTTTGTGTTGGAGCATCTTCTGGCAGGCTGAAATTAACTTCAGATCTTTGGTAGCATAGACTTAATCTGTCCTCCTCAAAGGTTCTTGGACTTTTATCCACTGTGTTATTTTTCCTGTTTGAACAGAATAAAGTTCCAGGTAACACTTACGGCAGATACTACTTTCCAGCAATCGGGTCCTGGATTTCTGTGTATTAGGTTGTTTGTCTAACAATGCTGGTGTATGAGATGGATTTTTGAGACATCAGTAATAATAATAAGCTGCTTACTATATTTGAGTCTCCAAGTGAGATGGTGGAAGCTGAGATGATTTATTTTCAGATCTCTTCATTAATATTTGCTAAATCATACCTGTGAAAGAGTGTAAAGAGTGTATGATGGGCAAAATTGCTTTAACAGGAAGTGAAACAGGTTTACGAGAGACTAGGATTTGTTCTTTAATTAATGGGGGTGGGACTCCTCATTACAAATCTTTTACTCACTTCTCTTGTAATTCAGACTGATCAACAGATTGATGTTCCCAGTATTTTACTTTTAGTAATAGAAGTATCAATATTCCAAGTAGCTTATAGTTAAAAGTACTTCCATTACTTCCGTATCTAGTTATGATTGTGTGGAGTTCTGATTAAAAAAATGAAGAGACTTCACAATTCCTTTCTGCTAATTTTTCTAGCACTCAGACATGAAGTACAGGATTTATCATAATATATTGCTCCAGTACTGCAGACAATGTCCTTTCAGCCTTCTGGAGGGCTTTATGTAGGTGCAAGAAACTTTGACTGCACCTGCAGTAGTACCGTTGGGCTTTACACATAAATAATCTTTTGGTCTTTGGAGCTTCAAGTTAAAAATCTCAGTCTGTGAAAAGAAACTTAATGTTTTCATACTCTTCCAGATAACTTGTAATACACATTCCAGCATGTCTGGATACCTTTTTCCTTTCCTTTTTCCTTCTGTCATTTCTTTTTACTTTTAGTTATCTGAGAAGACATAAGAAATTCATGGGCAGCAGTTTTTAGTTAACACAATGTGGAACTGTGGAGGCTAAAAGCATGACCAAATTCATATAAAAATAGGATCCTTATATGTTTATCAAAATATTTTAACTTTTTGTCATAAATGACAACAAATGGTAGGTGGGATGTTAAGTGCTGTGTTTCAAGTCTTGAATTAGTGGGTGTTAGACATGAGGAGGAAACTTAGTGTGGCAGGCAGATTATCCCATGTCAATTTACGGCAGGTTTTTTACACCCTCACCTGAATCATCTGGTTCTGGCCAGAGGTACAGGAAGAAAAACAATGTAGATTACTATTGAACTACATCCAACACTAGGATTCCTATGTTACTAATTCTTGTGGCAGTCTCTCTGTCAAATAGCTTTTTTAAAATTACAACTAGAATTAGAATTAACTTTTTTTTTTTTTTTTTTTTTTCCCAAAAGGAATTAATGAAGAAGATCTCAAGAACCCTGGTAGTTGAATGTAGTCTGTGTGAATACAGAACACATGTTTCTATGAAAGACTAGATGTGCTGTAGTATGGTGAAATTTAGAAGTCCAGTATGTTGTTTCCAGTTGCTTTGATTTTTTTTTATATCAGTGCCAAGAAAAAGTGCTTCTTATTAAATTTAATGATATTAACAGTTTTGATTGTTGATAAAGGTTGTCATTCTTCAAGTCATGGTGCATAATGCATACAGTTTTCTGAGGTTAAAAAAATGCATAACACATATGTGCTGAAAATCGCTTTCTTTCACCAAGGTAGTTACCCTTTCTAAGCAACAAATGATTTGTAACATATGTTCTAACATATGTTCTTTCTGGCAAAATTATTCCAGCAGCAATGCTGGGGAAGGAGCAAATGAAGAAATGCCAAACAATAAGAAAAGAAAAACAATATGGAAAAGATGATTGTTTCATAAACTCAGGGATTTTAAGGTCAGATGAACTATTAAAATAATCTAGTCTGATTGTTAAAAAAAGACCACAGAATATCACACAGTAAATAGTGAATCAAATCAATGTCTTCATTTGAAACTAAAAATTATTGTCGGACTTGCAACTAGTCTTAATATATTTACTTCACTTAAGTAAAAATATATTATGTGACATTCTTCTGACTCTTTGCATAGTACTTCTAGTTTTCCAGCATCCCTTTTGAAATGCAGCTGCCATATCTGTGCAAATAACCACTATTGCCCAACAATTACTTATTGTGTTACTTTCCCAGTTTCTGTCTTGTAATGATGTGCTTCTGGATTTCTGCTTCTGTACGCTACATCATATAAGCCACATATTCACTTAGGAGCTCAGGATCTGTTGTCTGTATGCCGTTATCCTGAAATACCATTTGGGATCTCAGTATTTTGGGTTGAATTTATTTCCACATGTAAAACTACCTGCAAGTTCAATGACAGCTACATTTGTTCTTCTAAAGTTAGTATTCAGATTTTTAGATGCCATCCTGCAGATTTACACTGATAGAACTTGCTTGGTTATACAACATGAACATTAGAATTTATGCATTCTCTGTTAAAGCAGAGTTTGGCACATATATGTAGGTTTACAAAGCATATGCTTCCTACACACTTGGACAGTCCTTTGCGCTACTGGGCACCTTACTTTTGGTAATGATTATAGTTCATTATAAGACCCTTGCTTTTATGCTAGTGGCTTGCAAATGGTCTTTCCAGGTTTACCTACACGCATCTCTTTAGTCTTTTTCAGCTTCACATTTTTGAAAATCTTACTCTTGAGGAGTCTAAAACCAATCTGGATTTTCAGGAGAGCTTCAGTCTTTCTGACTGATCTAACTGCAGTCATCTATTGGGCAAAAATTCTGCAATGTGCAAGTTACAGACCAACAGTCAGCTCTCAATACATAGAATAGACCATGAACTTTCCCAGAATCTGCCTGTTACATGTATTTCAGTCATTAATGAGGAAATGAAATGAGTGAAATATTTTTAATCATTTTTATTACTACCATATTAGTCACATACATAACTTATTTGACATTAGAACGGGAGTTTACTCATTGAACACTTAGTGGTAAAAGCTTTTTCTGTGCATATAAAGCTCATTACTTTCTCTGTGTGACACAGGGAATGCGTTTACAGATGATATTAGGCAATAAATTATCATACAGCCAATTGCTAAAGAGCAGAGTAGTGTTTTCCAAGAATGAAGTAGTGTTGTCATTGAATTCAACAGCCAAATTCTCATTTGCTTTCACCAGGGCTAGGATTTAATTCCATTTATTTCTGTTCTTAAATTCTGAACAGTTCTGTTTTTCGTCTGATTGCATGCTGACCATTGTTGATGATTTTCAGGTTAAATGTAGTCTATCACATATTTCCCTCAATTTTTGTGATATCTGAGTAAACTTTATATGAAACAACTATACAGTCATGATCTGTGATGGAGTCTTTTCCTTATACTTACTCCTTAAGTGAAATCCAGACAAGATTACAATGAGTTTTTGGAATTTAAATCTTTGATAGATGGAATTTGTATTTCAAATATTTGTCATTCATATATATTGCTTGATGAAATTCAAGGTGAAGACAGCAGATGTCTGCTGCTATCAGACATCAGGGTCTGTATTTCATGTCAGAAGTTCAGCTATCTCTGATTTGGCAGGACCTTGGAGTTAAACTGAGGCTATTGAGAAGCTGCTTGTCGTCCAGTATATTGGATGAAAGATCACTGAAAAACTTTTTAATGGATAGGATTTTCTTTCTGTAATGACAATATTTTATTTAAAGGACTATTTTGGTGGCTTGATGGACACAGGGGTAGCTCAAATGCTAACTCTGAAGACAATATTCTAACGAAAGTTTAGAAACATTAAAATTCATGTTATTTACAGAGTATTTAAGATCTTTTAATCTCATTGTCTTGTTAGGCATTTTTCTTATTTATACTTACATGCATGCATATCTTTGTTTATGTGAAGAGTCCAGTTGAAATTAGCTTCAAACGCGTTGAAAAAGCTGCATGCAGAAGTCTTTCCCAACTGTATATCTGAATGAGCTTTGTCAAAGACAGGGAAAAGATAATTTATTTTTCTTTGAGCTAGAATTATAGAATCATAGAATCTCCTGAGTTAGAAGCAACCCACAGCGATCACTGAGTTCAACACCTGGGTTTGCACAGGACCACCCAAAAAATCAGACCATATGTGTAAGAGTGTTGCCCAAAATCTTCATGAACTCCGGCAGGCTCAGTGCTGTGACCACTGAGCCTGGGGAGCCTGTCCCAGTGCCTGATCACCCTCTGGGTGCAGAACCTTTCCCTAACCCCCAGCCTGACCCTCCCCTGTCCCAGCTCCATGCCGTTCCCTCAGGTCCTGCCTCTGTCCCCAGAGAGCAGAGCTCAGCGCCTGCCCCTCCGCTCCCCTCCTGAGGGAGCTGTAGGCTGCCATGTAGCCTCCCCTCAGTCTCCTCTCCTCTGGGCTGAACAAACCAAGTGTCTTCAGTTGCTCCTCATACATCTTCCCCTCTAGACCCCGCACCATCTTTGTAGCGCTCCTTCAGACACTCACTGATAGTTTTATGTCCTTTTTATACTGTAGTGCCCCAAACTGCACACAGTACTTGAGGTGAGGCTGTACCAGTGCAGAGTACAGCTAGCTTTTACTTTAAAAGCCTTATGTCTTAGTGAAAGAGTGCTTTTAATATGAAGTCTCTTGGAAAGACCATTTTTTCCTGTTGCAAAGATGTCAGAGCCTTGATTTTTATTCTTCAGGGTAAAAGTATCAGATTCTAGAAGGCATCAATTGTCCCATTTGTAGCTCACTTGTAAGCCCAGTTACAAACTAGTGAAAAGGCAGAAGGTCTAAGTGATTTACACATTAACACACTGGAATCTATTTTCAGTAGGAAAAAATCAGGGGAATAGGACAGGATAACAACGAGAACAGCCACAACCCCACCGTTATGCCTTTATTCACATGACTGAGTCTGAGTGGACGCTTTGCACTTTCTTCTTTCCCTCTGCCCCACCTCTTAAAGTTTCCATAAGGATATGAAATCTGGCGCAGAGCAACCATCTGTTTCTCATTTGTTCCTAGGGAATTTGAACTAATTGTTGTTCCTAGTTTGCCTTGCCTCATAAGGTCAAAAAATCTTTCTTTCTACAGGTTAAGCCCTAATAAGTTAACCATTTATGGAAATTCAACTAGGAATATATTTTCATATAGTTTGTATGCTGTATGCAGTGCAGTGAATATAGCACATATGTAGCACATGTAATATGAGCATATGGCTCATGTTACTCCTCTGAAAATAAATAATGGTACACCAATTAGTCCTCCGTAGGTAGCACTACTTTGCACTAAGTATTCCACCAGGAATGTGAATTCTGGCAAGTTTCAGGCATGGCCCTGTGGAGTGAACAAATGTGTGGCTTTTGTGTTCTGGATCTCCTTCCCATGAATCATCATGCATTTTCTTAGGAGCAAGACATACAGTTCCCAGTCCTCAAGTGCTTTATCTGCTCTCTTGTTTGTTCCCTCATTTGTGTGTTTGTTTTTAAAACTCTTTTCTTACCTTTTTACTGGATACATTGTCAATGCATTGGTCAGTTTTGTGCTCCAGCTGCCTTTCATTACTTGCATCTGTGAGAAAGAAAGGAATTGAAAGATAAGATAATCTTGCAAAAATAATTACATTCAATGGAAAGTGTTGTGCTACTTTTGTAAGCAGTAAAGTAACTTAACTTAAATTTCTGGGTCCTCCTACTGTTTTCTTAGTACAGGTGTCTAATGGATTAAGAACAGATTCCTGCTTTATTGAGTAGTACACTGTCTAATATAATATAGTGATCTTTCCTCTTTTCCAGATTACAGAACAGGCCCATGTTTCACACAAGTTAACAACCAGATGTGTCAGGGCCAGCTAACTGGAATCGTTTGCACGAAAACTCTCTGTTGTGCAACCATTGGGCGTGCATGGGGTCACCCCTGTGAAATGTGTCCTGCCCAGCCTCAGCCGTGTCGTCGTGGTTTCATCCCTAATATTCGCACTGGAGCATGTCAAGGTAAGCCTTCTGGTTTAAACTGTGCATGACTGTATGACTATATTCATATGGAACACCTTGCATCCATTTAAAACAAGATCACTGTTTTCCCTGTGTGTTCTGTACCTTAATTCTGATAGCTTCACTGCTTCCAGAGTTTAGCTAGTGTACATATAGAACAAATCTCACATGCCTGGAAAAAAATGAGTGCCAATCAAGAAGCTGTAAATATAGAGCATGAAAAGGCCAGAAGGTCTGTTGAGCACAACCATCAGCTACTGCAGTAATGCACCAATTAGGTAACAGGAATGTGTTGTTCTGGCCCTTAACTAATACATATGTCATTCATTCTTCTGGAAAATTGACTGTTTCTTGCTATTGAGTAATTTCCTTTTTGAAAGGGATTGGCAGTTATTATATAGACATTTTTTAATCTCAGTATTTATATAAAACACATGGTGAACCTCCTGTTGGATAACTGTGGAATTATATGTGGTGCCTAAAGGAAAGATAGGGTCTCTTTATCAGGGAGTGTGGTGACAGGGCAAGAGGCAACAGTTTTAAACTAAAAGAGAGTAGGTTTAAAGTAGATTTTAGGAATAAATCCTTTACTCTGAGGGTGGTGAGGCACTGCAGCAGTTTGCCCAGAGAAGCTGTGGATACCCCATCCCTGGAGGTGTTCAAGGCCAGCCTGGATGGGGCTTTGAGCAGCCTGGTCTAGTGGGAGGTGTCCCTGCCTATGGTAGAGGGGGTTGGAATTAGATGTTCTTTAAGGACCTTTCAAACCCAAACTATTCTATGACTTCATGATTTTGTGATTATTTGTACAGGGCTAGAAAAACGCACTAGCATGGAAAGGATGCAGTACTCTATATCTAAAGGATGCAGTTTCTGTTCATAAAATGTAGTCTAGGAAATGGGAGAACTTGAAAGATAGGTACCTGAAAGAGGTACCTGTTTTGCTGTTCAGTTACATTTTAGAACAAACTGTGTAAATAATGCTGTTACAAAGGATAATAGATCTTCTGAAGTGAATATTCCTCTGTTACAGTTTGGTGCACATGGCCCATTGATAGACTTCATTGTCTTAGAACCTTCCCAAGGAAAAATGGAAACCAGGCAGAAACCAGAATCTATTTCCATTATGTATAATTTGGACCTAAGACACCAGCAATGAGTTTCTTGATTCAGTTGTCAAGCCTCAGGATACTTTTATGAGTGTTTCGTCTATTAACAGCTCAGAGTAAGTTTAGCATAAGGGCTGAAATATCACGTTGTAAATCAACATGGTTTCTCTGAGTTCTGATTATAACTCATATAATGAAATAAAGTAATGAAGAGGACAAAATCCTGTTTAATCAATCAGCCTCCACTCAGTCTGGGAATAAATCAGCAGAGATTCAAATAATTTTGGATGACACATTTTTGTTTGCTTTCTCATTTCAAAAAGCATGTGTACTGGTCTGCCTCTCTATATCTGTATGTTACATTTTAAAAAATATTTGTGAGAAGGCACATCTGGGATACTGCAGGCATTACATGCCTAAGTAGATTTCTGTGGCATAGCTGAGATAATTTTTAGCAAAGTGATGAAGCTGAGTAGAATGATTTGTTCTAAATATTTATGTAGATGAGTCCTTGTAATGCTAGAATACATGCTACTTTAATTTGCTATTTACAAAACAGCAAAAAGCACATAATACCAGGATTTATTTCTGTGTATGTGTTAGCAAGAATTTCTGTTACAAAATTCAGAAAAACATCCTGATTCAGGCACATTCTGATGCTCAAGGTAGTATAAAAGATTTCAGTAAAATTACAATTTTTCTGCTGTAAGAAAGGCTAGATAATGTCCTTTTATCAGTTCTGTTTCACTATTTGTTATCTTTCAATGTCTGTCTCCCCTTCCCCTCAGCTCTCTACCCCCCTAGCCCCCATTGTGTATTGCAACATTAATTTTAGTGTTCCTTTCCCCTGTGTTGCCTCATAGTTCATTGGCTTAAAACTGCACAAATCTAACAAGATCAGCTGTTTGGCTGTATTTCTACTTCAGGGCTCCTGCATAAGAGTTCTTGGTTCCCTACTAATGCAGATTGAAAAAAATGAGAGAAAATGAAGATACTGTAAGAATTTTATTTCTTTTAAATTAAAAAATAGATATAACATAATTTGGGTTTTTTTCTTTTTCAGTTTTCATTCTCACAGAGTTATCATTGACCTGAAACTACAATGGAGGCTACTAGCTCAAACTCAGTTATATGGAAATCCTCCAGCATTGTCTTAGCCAGGGCATCTATTTTATTTAAAATACTTAGATTAGTTTCAAGCAACAATAAATCCTTTCATTTTTCTTCATTGCAATTGTTTGGTTTTCTGTTTTCTGTGCATACACCACTTAAAGCATCCAAGCTGTATGAAAGAGAACAAATATTTGATTGCATTTCTCCGTATATAAGTAGGCCTCTGTCTGCATTTAACAGCTTATGCTATACTCTTCATCTTGAAATGATTAGTATGTTTTAGACATTCTTTTCATAACAATGTCATAAACAGAAACAGTGTACTGAAGGCATGCATGTTGGTTGCAATCTCAAAGTCAAACTCCATTGTGTGATGAAAATATTGGCCAGATACAATGAACTCTTAAAACTTCTTGGCCAAACTGAGCCTGGCATAGCTTCTGGGGCTTCATTTAAATTATGTGAGAGATCAGTAGAGGTCTTTAGCACCCCTGCCCACAATACTGTGTTTTATTTTTCTGCCAGTTTATTGTGTGCGGCAAATATTTTTAAGTTACGCAGTTAACATCATTGCTGAATTCCACGGGGAAGCATAAAAGCAATGTAGTAGTCTACTTTCATGATAGATGAACTAAGTAAGTTTTTAAAGCCATCATTTTTGCTACATTTTTGGCATATTACTTCTATATAGGAAGATCCAATTGTATTTATGTCAGCAGGAGTTAGTACACAATGTTACAAGATGGTGGTAAGGCACAGATGATTAAAAGTTAGAATTTCTGAGTGGGAGAGGAGAGAAAAAAAAATCTTTGTTCTACAAAAATCATTGTGTTGTCTTCCAGGCTTCTCTTTCAAACTCTGACTCCTGATAATCCCTGCTGACCTAAGTTCTATGTTTGCAGGCTGGTATTATGATGTATACTCCATCCTGAATTATCATTCCACACTACTGCAGGAAGGGACTGGACATAGAACTTGCCATTGCAGAGACTGTTTACTTTCTAAACTCCTTATTAGAGTGCATAGTCTGTAGAACTAAGCTACAGGGTTTTGCTATAGTTATTTAAGAAAATTTTAAAGGGAGCCTGGACAGGATGACAGAGAATTTAATCCAAGTAGGAGAAAGAGTGGTAGGTCTGCAAGTTATGCATAAATGGAATTCTCAATAATGATAATAGGTATGGTTATGCAGAGCTAAACTGTGACAAAATAAAGGCATCAAAATGGAGCAAATGTGAAGTATTAGCAATTCAGGAAACAATTGTTCTCTGCTATCTGAGGAGGCATCATTTAGTTAAATATAGCCTAGTGTGAGCTAAATGTGAGCCAGCAATGTGCATTTGCAGCCCAGAAAGCCAACTGTATCTTTGGCTGCATCAGAAGCATGGCCAGCAAGGTGAGGGAGCTGATTCTCTCCCTCTGCTCTCATGAGACCCTATGTGGAGCATTGTGTTCAGCTCTGGAGCACCCAGCACAAAGAAGGACATGGGCCTATTAGAACAAGACCAGAGGAGGGCCATGAGGATGATCAGAGTGCTGGAGCACCTCTCCTATGAAGACAGGCTGAGGGAGTTGGGGTTGTTCAGCCTGGAGAAGGGAAGGCTACAGGGAGACCTTATAGCAGCCTTCCAGTACCTAAAGGGGGCCTACAGGAAAGCTGGGGAGGGACTCTTTGTCAGGGGATGTGGACAAGGGACAAGGAGTAATGGCTTTAAACTAAAAGAGGGTAAATTTAGATCAGAAACCAGGAGGAAATTCTTTACATTGAGAGTGGTTAGGCACTGCAACACGTTGCTCAGAGAAGTTGTGGAAATGCCATTCCTGAAAATGTTTAAGGCCATGTTGGATGCGACTTTAAGCTACCTGGTCTAGTGGGTGGGAGGTGTCCCTGCCCATGGCATAGGGAGTTGGAACTGGATGATCTTTAAGATCCATTCTAACCCAAACCATTCTGTGATTCTATTCAATGATTCTCTGATTCTAAATAGAAAGGTTAAATGAGAGTGGTAATAAATGATTTCTCCATGGGTTTTAGAAACAAATACACAGATCTGACTAATGTTATGTCACCTTTATAATGTTCTGGTAACATCAGATTTGCAGAGACTTTCTTTAAAGGAACACAAATCACCTCATTGTTTAGTGAGACTGTACTTTCAACATAAACCAATTAGACCAGACCGACTCAGTCAATAGTTCAGATGATTGGCTTTTTTGAAGTGGATGCTCACATCAGCAGGTAGCCCAGCCTGAGAGCTAATGAGAGATTTGAAATTGGTATTACTTGCAAGCCTTAGAATTGGAAAATATATCATAATTGTGGTATGCATTAATTATCATTCTGACAAGATTTGACTAGTAAATATGAAGTTGTTCCTATTCTTCACAGGATGTGCATGTTGCTATCTTACTGTATCTTAAGCTCTTTAGCTGGAAAAAACAGGTGAAAAGTTGGATGATAAAGCAGCCTTCCTTTGTAGTCAGTCAGTTCATTTCATCTCTGTCTTACCCATACATAAGTTAGTATGTAAGTCTTCCTGACTGAATAAGGCTTTTCCAGATTGATTATATCTGCTTAGTAATGTGCTTGTATAGAACATTATGGTAATATTATTACCATAAACAGCTAATAAGGAATAAAAGAAGAAGAACAAAACAAAACAAAATGTTTTTGTTTGTTTTGTTTTTGTTTGTTTTGTTTTTCAGCTGTTTCCATTTGGCCATTGCTTAAAAATTGGGAATTCAGGCAAGAGGAACTCTAACTTGAAAAATTGTATTGCCACTGCTACATGGCCTTAGGAATAGCATAATGGCAGAATTCCTGTCTTAGACACTTTCTCAGTTCCTCCCTGCATTCCTCAACTGTGCATTTCTGAGCTACACCCTTTGCCTTCTGACAGTTATTTTATTATTATTATTATTATTATTATTTGCATTAGAGAGAGAAAAACAGTCCATGGATGAATAGATTTTGAAAATACAAAGGTTCTTCTTTCTGTTAGCGTTGCTGGTGTTGTTAAGTATATGTAGTAATTATACAAGATAATATGAAAAAAAATCTGTTCTGTAGCAGTAATACAGTGTACTGAATGTTACAGGCACTGACATAGTACAAAAGTGAGAAGGCAGTTAAATTTCAAATTTGCAGTCAAGAATGATAGATGGTAATTTCTAGATAACTTAGTGTTTGGAATTAATGTGTCAGATTTACTGATGGTATTAACAGTGTCAGCCAGCATCCCATCCTACTGTCATGAAAATTAGTATTAGGAAAAAAAGAAGAAAAAAAAAAAAAAGAAAAAGAAAAAAAAAGCTTGGTATTACTTCTGTTGTGTTTTCAGATTTGTGGTATTTCTGGTAATTAGAATGTTGTAGAAGAAGAACTAACAGTTTTCCAACATACTGGCAATTATTTTGCTTTTTGGTTCCCATATGCAAAATTCATTGCAAGAAAACTGTCCATACATAATTATAGGTAAAACTCAGGAGAAAATTCATAGTTGGGTAATTAATATTACTACTATCTTAAATAACATGCACTCTCTTCTGAAGTACGGTATAAAAACTGAGAGGATTTATGTTTCCTGAGCATTTTTGTCAGTTTTTTCAGTAGCAGTTCACTCATAAGCAAGGGAAACTGAATTTGTCTGTGTACACGTTTACAGGTAGTTGTGCAAATTCTGCAGGCAGTTACTATTTACTGAGGAAACTTTCTGCAAAAGTAAAGAACCTTTTTTCACTTGCCAGGCATTGTCAAGCCTATGAACACATGGAAATGTTCTGCCTAATCTGTAGCATCTTAAACTTCTGTGTACAGGACTGCAGAGTTATTCATATTTTGTGTTTATGACCAAAAGCTTATTGTATTATGACTGGGGTTCAAAAGTGAGATTGAATATGTAGTTAATAATGATAAAACTTGTTTGGCTTAGTCTTAATTGTCAGAGATATACGAAGTAAATAAAAACATGCTTGATTTCAAATTTGTTGTATTTTCAGGAAAAAAAAAAGTATTCTAACATCTTCAAATGGCATTTAGGAAGCAGTTCATAAAATGTCCCCATTTAAGAAAGTTGTTTCTCCTTTCTGCCTTTTCTCAGTTTTAAAAGACTAGTGGACTAACATGAGATGGTGATAGACAAAAAAAAAAAAAAAAAAAAAAAAAGGTTTCAGACGTATATATATATATGTTTTGTGTATATATGTATATTTTAGACTGAAGTTGAGTGTACTCCTCTTTGTACTTAAAATAGTTAACAAATAAGCCATTCACAAATTAAGATTGATATATTGGTATTAGCACAGAAAGGTGAGATAGCTGATGTGATTCAAGATTTGCAGGATCTCACCATACACAATGAGACCATTTGTGTTTTCATCACTGGACAAGCATTACACTGTGTTGCATAATTGGGACTGGCTTTTCAGACTTCAGCAGAACTTTATGTTTATTTGTTCTTTTAACACCGTACAATTAATACTGAAAGAAATAAATGGGATCACTAAATCGTAAAATGTTGTTCTCTTTAAGGCTTCAGTGATACCTTTTCTGGAAATTATTCATTTCCTGCTGTTACTGCCATTAATTTATTATTACTTGACATCTTCGACTAACAAAACTGTGAAAGATAAACAGTGGTTATTTTTAACCACTGATCTGCTGACACGGTTGGATTAATTTAAATAAACATTAATAAATGACAGAAGGCACAGGAATAGCCTGTGTTTTGAATGCATTTTGAGGCTCAAAGGTCAAAAAGCAAACACCATATTAGTTTTACTATGAACAGAGCTACTGGGTGGGCTGGGTGTGATTAAATGATGAAACTGATATTCTGTCTAGATGTTGCTAAATCACATCCAGATTCATTACTGTATTTCAGAGCAGAAAAGTTTGCTTTCTGGGTAAACGAGATTGCACCACGCACTAGTTACTTAAAAGAAAAATGTTTCCAAAAAGTTCATGCCTCCAGTGTAGTCCTTAATCCATTTACAGTCTCTGTTGCATTAGGACTCCGTACTGTGCTAACTATATCAGCACCAACTGAGGAACAAAATGCAAAATTTTCCAGCAAATGTTCCTAAAAACAAGTTCAGTTGTTTAAAAAAAATAAAATGTTGCCTTCCTTCTTGAGTATGTGTGATTATATCTGCTTGAATGAAAAAGCGAGGGAATGGACTGAGCATATACTGAAGGTTATATCTATAGCACAAACTCCAGGAGTAATAAAAACTGGGGAAGTGCTATTCTCCACTTATTTAGGTGTAATTTCAGCTTGTGTAATCCTGTAATCCTCAGGGCTTCCAGATAATGAACATTCTCTGAAACAAGAGTACTGAATTCTGCTATCAATACATTTCTGTGGAGAGCTAGAAATATCAGTTGATTTCTACGTCTTCTGTGAAATGGCAAACAGATTAACAGCAAGATTACCTAAAATCTTTTTCACAAAAGAGTTTCTGCAAGTTTTGGAACAAAACTTCCACGCCTTCTCTCCTCTATGAACATTTGGATGCATGTGAAGTTTTGCTGTGAGAGAATTAGTTCAATTGATTAGTTCTGAACTCTGATAGTATAGCTTAATGAAATTTTTAAATAGCTGGAGCTACTGAGAAGCTAGATTTTCACATATCTATGAAGCATTAGTCTGGAGCCAGTTCTGCCTTTGAGTACAAAGACCTTCACCGTCTTTTAGCACTGGTTATTTCATAGAGGCCTCAGGCCGCTGTGATCTTCCATATTATTTTCACAGCCCATTAGCACTTATACATAGATTCTTAGGACAGTTTTGTATAAAACAACCTTATAGAAATGTAAAATGTTTCATATATAAACAAATGAAGAGTGGAGAAAAAAGACAATTTGAATAGGAAACAGCATATACTGAAATACAACAGGAAAATATTGAAAGTAAGTTGTAAAGACAAAATACATTTTCTAAGATAATTTATTTACTGTTGAAAGTTCAGCCTAAAGAAATCTATGAAATTCTAGCCTTAGTTGTTACTTCAGTAAATAAAATCTGTGCAGATCATTTGCAGTACAACTTGCCCTGGTTGAGTAGCACCTATTTTTGTATATTGATTGACATCAATAGTTAGATTTCTGTCCATAAAATGGATGTCCTGCAAGAATTATCATATTTAGTAAAAGTGGGAAGTGGGGTAGTCCAGGTGTACAGGTAGGGGTCCTTTGAAACTAAGAATCTGGTTTTTGTACTGACCAATTGAAGGAACACTCTGAGGGCATGGGATACCAACAGTATTTAAAAAGCTGTGTGAGTCCTAAGTCAATACATGGAAAATTTTGAATTTATGTGGAATCAAAAACAACGTGCCTGAAGGTCATGGTCATGTTACTGCTGTTACTGCCTTATTCTGTGGTGGTGATGAAGTGGAGAAATATGCTGGGGTTTGTTGTGGTTATTTTTACAAATAATTTCAGAGATGACTGCCTATATGCAAGAGCCATGATGGATTTTTGTATCTTATTTCAAATAATCTTTTTTGTGTTTGTAGATGTTGATGAATGTCAGGCTATCCCTGGAGTGTGCCAAGGAGGAAACTGCATTAATACAATAGGTTCCTATGAGTGCAAGTGTCCTGCTGGTCACAGGCAGAACGAGGCAACTCAAAAATGTGATGGTAAGTGATGTTGTTAGACAATAAACCTAGAAAGTGATTAAATAAAGCATTAGAGCTGTTTGGTAATGAAAGAATGAAAGAAAAGGTAATGAATAGTTGCAGTGTCTGATCTGAACAGACATAACAGCATTGTATAATGCCTTGTATTTTTTTCTTGTGTCGCAATATTGTCTTTTTATTTTCCTGTTCATATTTTGCATTATACATTTTTTCTGTCTGATTTGTGGGGAAAGATGGCATTCATCCTGTTTCAAAATGTTAAACTATTGATAAAGAATGAATCTATGAGCCCTGTATTACAGTAACTGGGTTATTAGGATTTTGTTTGTTTTCTCAAGTATGTCCATATATTCTAGTACAGGTAGGTATTGTCAGCCTACTGACTATGTCATGAAAAGCAAATGTGGAAATGGCTGTAAGAAATTTCTCCTGTATATAGTTTGTGTTGAAGAGCCCAGTTAAGTAAAAAAAAATACACAGGAAATTTCTTTCTTTGGAGACAAAAAATCAAATAGACCGTGTTTACTCAGTAAATATACTGGTATAATTAAGAGCTGAAAATCTGTGTAGTTTAAAATAGTGTAATAGAAAATTTCTGAATAGTTGTCGGTTTGATGAAGACTTCTCTGAAAAACTACAACTCTGTCCCAAAAAATGGGTAAAGATACTGTCATATATAAGTTACATAGATAAGAAAACTGCTCGTTCAATGCTTTGGTTTGTGGTTAGGCAGCAATTCAGGTACGTTACTAAATTACATTATACATCTATTCAGTTACAAACACACACATGGTTTTTACCCTATTCTTGAAGGCACCTGAGTTTTCTGTAGTTTTGCCTGCACTACAGAATTTACAGAGTAAAGTAATACCATAGGTTTAAAAATACCATAATACCATAGCTTTAAAAATAGCAGTTTCTATGTGAAATGAACCAGGTTTCATCCGGTGTTGTTGCAAGTAATACCGAAGAGTAGATAAAACAAATATTTTCTCTGATTCTGTCCTTATCTCACCTTCCAGTCATTTTCTGTCCTTTGATATTGGCCAGTTTCAGCTGCTGCTCTGTGCACAATAATATTCCTGTCATTAGTTGTTTTAGGGAAACCTGGTTATATCTTCTCAAACCCTGCAAGAAACAGTTGGCAATAGAGCTTTAGGCAGAGAAACAGAACTATGAAGGCTTTTCTTGCCATAATTGAGGAGAAATAGAAGCCATCTGTGTATATGCCATGCATGTACACATCTATATGTACCTAGCTGTATACAAGAATGTGCCAGTAGTGCACAGAGGCTTAGGGCTCTACAGGGAGCATAAAGATACACAGTAAAAGCAGGCCAATTTGAACCATGTTGGAAGCAAGGGAGCTTTGCTAGAACATTGGGAAAAAGACTGTCTCCATTCCTTTGCTACTGCTAACCCCCCAGTTGCTGTTGCATTTACCTGAAGTTCGATCACTGACTCTTAAAACATGTAACTTTCTTTTTATTTCCTTATTGGGTAGTAGTGGCAGCAGTAGAGGCTACCATTTTTGTGTCTTCTTGTCACTTGCCTTTGTACCCATAACATTTCTAGCTCCAGAATAAATTCTGGTAAATTATAAAAGAAAACAGAAAACTATGATTAGCATATATGATAATTGGGAACCAGGTTAGGAAAGGGAAAGAACCACTCAATTTGAGGAACTGTTGCCTGCTGTTCAGCTGGAGAGGCTCTACTCTAGTACAATTAACTGAGAGGTTCTTTGCGTTGTCTTGCTCCAGCTTTGCTAATCAGGGTAGGGCTGCCTTAAAACCTGTTGCATATCAGTATGTGAAAGAAGTCTGTCAAGGATGGAGCTGAAGTAGGTCAACTTCTCTTAACAAATTCTTTGTTTCAGGGTAGGTTGTCAAAGGCTATATGTTTTTTTTTTAAGTCAGTGTATCCATTACTCAGAATGTTGTCAAATGATGATATTTAAAAGTAAGCATTAGTATTAGACGAATCAGAACACAACGGATGACAGTAAAGTTGTGTAGTAATAATCCAACATTTGTTTCTATTGTTTTTTTTTTGATAATGGGTGTTAATCATTTGGAAAGACAAATTGGCAGCTATCATTAACAGTTACATGCAACTTAGTTTTTGACTTGAAAAAAATAAGCCTGGCATTTTATATCAAGTCAGACATGGTGCTGTACTGATGTCGATATATGACTTGCACACTGGAGCTAATTGTTTGCTGAATGAAACAGGAGAAGTGATTACACAGGACAGTAAAAGGCTTTACTGGCCTCAGTTATTAACAGCAAGACTAGCCTTCATGTCTGAGAAACCAGGGGGAAAGGCTGGAGCAAGGAACATGTACCCTTGGTAGAAAAGGGTCGGGATGGGGAAAACAAATTCATATAGGACATGAAACGGGAGGGAGTACCTGATTAAACAGAGTGTCATGCTGCTGACCAGAGGGACCTTGACAGGCTGGAGAAATGGGCTGACAAGAATCTCATGAAGATCAAGAACTTAATGAAAGTTCAAAGCCCTGCACCTGGTCTGGGGAACAACCCCCGACACCACTGCATGCTGGGGACCACCCAGCTGGGCAGCAGCTCTGCAGAAAAGGCCTCAGGGTTCCTGGTAGACACCAAGTTGAACATGACCTAGTAATGCACTTTTGCCACTAACAAGGCTAGTGGTATTCTTGGCTACTGTACACAAAGTATTGCCAGCAGGTTGAGGGGGATGGTCCTTCCTTTCTACTCAACATTGGTAAGGCCACATCTGGAGGTCTGCGTCCAGTTCTGGGTTTCCCAGTACAGGGAAGATACAGACATACCAGAAAGAGTCCAATGGAGGGCTTCCAAGATGGAGCACCTATTCTGTGAGGGGAGGCTGGAAGAGCCTGGACTGTACAGCCTAGAGAAGAGAGGACACAGCAGGGATCTTACCAATGTGTATGAAACCTACTTGGAGGATGGTGCAAAGAGGATGAAGCCAGGCTCTTTTCAGCGGTGTCCAGTGCCAGGACAAGAGGCAATGGACACTAGTTGTAATACAGGAGGTTCTGTCTAAACATCAGGAAGCCTTCTTTGCCATGTGGGTGATGGAGCACTGGAATAGGTTGCCCAGAGAGGTTGTGGAGTCTGCTTCCTTGGAGATCTTCAAAAGCTGCCTGGACATGGATCTGGGCAACCTGCATTAGGTGTCCTTGCTTGAGCAATGGGGTTGGACCAGATGGCCTCCAGAGGTCTATTCCAAACTCAATCATTTTGTGTATTTTGTGAACTTGTATCTCACCAGCCCAGATCACAGACACAGTTAATGACTATTTCGACCCACCTTAAATCTAGCTGACATTTTTTATTTTGTTAGTATCTTAATGATATCATTAGCTCCTAAGCAATTTGCTTTTGCAAGAATGATTACACAGCATTTAGCAAGTAAATGAACATCTACTCTTTGCAATTTTCTTTGCATAATGGGCTGGTTTTTGCCATCACTTCTATGTTATATGGGATATTAAATAAGTCTAGGTATCGTGATTTTGAAAAACTCTAGCAGTACAATTTTCTTTCAGTAGAATTCAAGCTAAAATTTACTGAGTATCAAAATATAAACTACCCAAAATTCAGAAACACTGCTTGTAATCATACCACCAAATATATACAACTACCAGAAAAAAAAAAAAAAAAAAAATGCAAGTGTTGAATGTTTTTCAAAGTGCAACTGTGATGTCTCACTCAGAAGAGTGGATTTGAAAATTTTAGGACTATAATCAACTTATCATTTTGAAGTTGAAGGAAAGACAGCTGTAATTATTAAACAATGTATCGTGTATTTGGTTCTGTAGTCAATTTATAGTTTAGAAATGTGTGTTTTGTTGTTACTGATCTTAGATGCATGCTTTCACTTGCAAAGCTTTTCACTGGAAAGCTTTTATTCAAAATGGTATTCTCTGACTAAACAGCTGTTTATTTTGGCAGCACTCTTTCAGCTTGAGAATGTTTAGAACTTTTAGTAGTATTGAATGTAATGATTACATTGATGTTAGAGAGTATCTTTGGCTTTTTTTGATGAATGCTTACTTATTCTTGTTTATTAGAAGTGCACTTTTTATTATTATTATTATTATTCTCTCATTCACAGTATATACATTGGTATTCCATGAGACTTCTAGATCAGGAGTAGGGTAGGGCAATTGAAATTATTCCCATGCCAGCTTCTGTAGTGTTAGTATAGATTTTTCTAATATGATAAATATAGCATCAGAGTAGACAGCATTTAGACATCATTTGGACCTCCAATATAATCCCTAGAAGAGCTCCGTGTGAAGGATGAGTTGTTACCTCCTCTGAGATGAAGTTAATACATCAAATAAATACATTCACAGAGATCAATAAAAGGCAGGTCATTCATGCTGCTTATCAGATCCAGGCAATATTCTAAAAAGGTAGCTGTAGTGTGATGTGTCAGATGAATCCTAGATTTATTGTGCTAAAAATTGACATCAAAATAAATTAGTGTTAAAATAAATCACGTACGCAAGTATGAAAGTATTGAGTATTTTCTGAAGCATGTAAATTTCTCTTAAGATCTGTTGATCTGAAAAACTCACAATCCTTTGCTTTCGATGAGAGTCTCAGAATTCAAAAATAGACTGGGAAAAACCTTCCATTACATTGGGTGCAACTAAACCAAATACCCATTTTCTTCATCTGAACCCAAAAACCAGAACACATATTCATCTACCTTATTTTGCAGCTACAACATTACGGTGAAGGTATGACACCGTTGGAAAAACTGTGATGCCATGCTGACCAATGTGTGTGACTGGAGTTCTGCAATGAAGTGATGTAGTCTCTTTAGGCAAGACGTGAGGAATGGAGGAGGACTGCCTTTCATAAAAGAAGATCTGCTCAAATGTAGAGTTCTTCTATGAAATAGATGTCAGGCTTGTGGGCCAGGATCAGAGGAGAGGCTACTAAAGGTAACACTGCAGTAAAAGTTATTTTTACAGGCTACCAGGTCAGGATGAGAAAACAGACAAAGTATTATTTAAGCAGTTTAAGGAAGCCTGTAGATAACAGTTACTGATTCTTCTGGGACAATCCCTGAAATCTGGGGGAATGGCAACACAGTGGGACACAAGCTGTCCAGGAGGTTACTGGATGGTATCAGGGACAATTGCTACATGTTAGGCCTAGCAAGTGAGCAAGTGTGACAGTCTCTTAGATCTGCTACTCCCAAACAGAAAGGAATGTGCTGGGGACATGAAAATCTTATGTCAGCCTTGGAAATGAAGTAGTTGAGTTCAAGATCCTTGGGGGAGTGAGGAAGGAAAGCATCAAAGTACAGACCCTGGACTTAAGGAGAGCAGATTGTGACTTATTCATTGGACCGGTAGTTGTGATCCTGTGTGATCCTGTAGGGAAGCAGCTCTGAAAGGCAAAGGAGCTCAAGAGATCTGGCTGTTCTTTGAGAATAACCTCTGCCAAGCACAAGCATGATCTGCCCCAATACCCAGGAATGCAAGTAGACTTATCAAGAAAGCAGGCAGGCTAAACAAGCAACTCATTACTATTTTTTAAGAAAATACATGATCTAGGGTTTTTGGTTATTTTTCTGTTGTTTTGGAGAAGCAGGCTTTTTAGCCTTGTTCGGTCTGTATCACTGGATACTGATATGTACCAGTATTCTGGATGACAGTGTACACAGATAATTGCATGTATGGCCAATTGTAGATCTGAATTCTGTATATGTTGTTTCTGTCTGGCATCTGGTAAAGTGCTTTGCTGACAAAAGTAGGACTTGCTCATTGATATCCTTCCTCATGAAAGTGGTAATTAATGCATTCTTTGCATTCTGCTTCTTTAACACATCTAAAGCTCTGCTTAATAGTTAAAAATACTATTCAGCAGTTCTCCCTGATCGGGAGATATTATTTATTAGAAACTTTATTTATTAGAAAATGTTTGTTTAAAATACATAGAACTGATATACCACCGAGTATTCTGCCCACTCCTTTCACTTTCTTTAAGAATGGAAAAACAGATAAAATATTATTTGCTGGTTACAAAGGACAAGATTCAAGTTGTCATTCACCAGACAAGGCTCCAGTGTTCAGAGGGAGATGCTGGAATCTTTTATTGAATGTTCAGACCTTTTTTTATCTAATAGTGAGTTTTCCACTTGAAAGTTTGTGTGTGTGTATACAATTATCATTGGACTAAGTAGGAATGATCATGACATACTCTTTGTGCTGGAATTCACATTGATAGAACTATGCTAAACAATAATTATAACATTGTTTTCCTAGGTAGCCCAATTGTTTGTATTATATTCCCATGTTTGTTGTTATTTTATTTTTATTTTTTTTTAAAGAGAAAAGATCAGTAAAGGGGCATATTTTCAGTTTATCACATTTATTTTGAGCCTCAGATTACAATTTACTGACATTGACATTTCAGAAATTAATGGCAATTTTACATCAGTAAATAGATCTTAAAAGACTTCTAACAACTTCTATGAGTAACTGTGTGTGTAATCCCTTGTAGAAATGTAACTAGATAGCTTCAGCTATTTGGTAAAATATGACCTTTAAAAATAATCCACCTCAGAGTTCAATTGTACTGCTTTTATTTATAAACTTTTATGTATTACCAAGTTATAGGCTTTCTACAGTAGAATCATAGAATCATAGAATATTCCGAGTTGGAAGGGACGCATGAGGATCATCAGGTCCAACTCCTTGCACCGCACAGGTCTACCTAAAAGTTTAGACCATGCGACTTAGTGCACAGTCCAATCTCTTCTTAAATTCATACAGGCTTGGTGCAGTGACTACTTCACTGGGGAGCCTGTTCCAGTGTGCAACCACTCTCTCAGTGAAAAATCTCCTCCTGATATCTAGTCTGAACTGCCTCAGTTTTACCACATTCCCGTGGGTCCTATCAGTGGTGTTTATGGAGAATAGGTCACCCGCCTCTCCACTCCCCCTCGTGAGGAAGTTGTAGACCGTGATGAGGTCCCCCCTCAGCCTCCTCTTCTCGAGGCTGAACAGGCCCAGTGACCTCAGCTGCTCTTCATACGTCATCCCCTCCAAGTCCTTCACCATCTTTGTTGCCCTCCTCTGGACACTCTCCAACAGTTGAATGTCCTTTTTGTACTGTGGTGCCCAGAACTGCACACAGTACTCGAGGTGAGGCCGCACCAGCGCAGAGTAGAGTGGGACGATCACTTCACTTGCCCTACTAGCGATGCCGTGCTTGATGCACCCCAGGATACGGTTGGCCTTCCTGGCTGCCAGGGCACACTGCTGACTTATATTCAACTTGCCGTCAACCACAACCCTCAGATCCCTCTCTGCGGGGCTGCACTCCAGCGTCTCGTCACCAGTACGGCCAGGGTTGCCTTGTCCCAGGTGCAGGACCCAGCACTTGCTTTTGTTAAACTTCATGCGGTTGGTGATCACCCCATTCTCCAGCCTGTCCAGATCTCTCTGCAAGGCCTTTCCACCCTCGTCAGAGTCTACAACTCCTCCAAGTTTGGTGTCGTCGGCAAATTTGCTTAAAACACCTTCTAGTCCTACATCCAAATCATTTATAAAGACATTGAAGAGGACTGGCCCTAAGATAGAACCTTGAGGGACCCCACTAGAGACCTTCCACCAGCCTGATGTGGCCCCATTTACCACAACCCTTTGAGCCCTGCCCATCAGCCAATTGCTCACCCATCGTATGATGTTTTTTTGTTTTTGTCTAGTTGTATGCTGGACATTTTGTCCAGTAGGATCCTATGGGAAACCATGTCGAAAGCCTTGCTGAAGTCCAAAAAGATCACATCAGCTGGTTTCCCTTGGTCGACTAGATGGGTAATCTTATCGGAAAAGGAAATCAAATTTGTTAGGCAGGACCTACCCCTCACGAACCCATGTTGGCTGGGACCAATGACTGCATTGTCCCCCAGGTGCACTTCAATGGCCTCGAGAATCATCTTCTCCATAATTTTACCAGGCACTGACGTGAGACTGACAGGCCTGTAGTTGCCAGGGTCTTCTTTCTTACCCTTCTTGAAAATTGGCACAGCATTTGCCAGCTTCCAGTCTACCGGGACCTCTCCAGATTCCCAAGATCGTTGAAAGATAATTGAGAGAGGTCCCGTGATGACATCAGCCAGCTCTTTAACCACCCTGGGATGAATCGTTCAGGGTCGGTTGGGAGTTTGTTATTCCCACCATCAAGGTCCTCCAGCACAGGGCACCCAGGGTCCTGAAGCCCATCATCAGCGTTAAAGACAGAGGTGAGGAAGGCATTAAACGTCTCTGCTTCGCCTGCGTCATTGTCTGTGAGTTGACTTTCCCCATCAAGCAGCAGACCTCTGTTTTCTTTGGTTCTCCTTTTTCTGTTCACATATCTGAAAAATCCTTTTTTATTGTCTCACACAGACATGGCCAGCTTCAACTCTAGTTGGGCTTTGGCCACATGATTTTTCTCCCTGCAAACACAAACAGCATCCCTGTATTCCTTCATCGTCACCCGACCTTCCTTCCAGCAGCCGTACACTTTCTTTTTTCGCCTAAGCTCCAGTAGAAGATCCCTGGTCAGCCAGGCCGGCCTGCTGCCCCGCCTGCCTGTCTTCCGATATTTTGAATTGCCTGATCTTGTGCTTTTAGGAGGCAGTGCTTAAAGACTGACCAGCACTGATGGACACCCATGCCTTCAAATGTAGTTTCCCAGGGCACCTTACTGACTAGTTCCCTGAGCAGCCTGAAGTCCGCTCTCCCCATATCCAGGGCTGAAGTTTTGGTGGCAGTTTTCCTTCTGTCACCATAAATTCTAAATTCAGCCACTTCATGGTCACTGTGACTGAGACGGCCACCCATTGCCACGTCTCCCACAAGACCCTCTCTCTTCTCCAGCAACAGGTCTAAGAGGGTACCGTTCCTAGTTGGCTCCCTTAGCACCTGCACCAGAAAGTTATCATTGAGGTGCTTTATGAACCTCCTGGACTTGCTCATGCCAGCTGTGTGGTGATTCCAGTCGACGTCTGGCAGGTTGAAGTCCCCCATAAGGACAAGGGGAGTTGATCTCAAGGCATCTCTCAGTTCTGCAAAGAATAATTCATCGGCGTTGTCGTCCTGGCCAGGTGGTCTGTAATAGACTCCCACAACAACATCCCCTTTATTTGTTCATCCCTTAATCCTTACCCAGAGGCTCTCAACTTTGCCATCGCCAACCTGAAGTTCCACACAGTCCAGCCCATGCTTCACATACATTGCCACCCCGCCACCTCGCCTAGTCAGGACAAGTCTTTCCACTTCAGGGCAGATCATATAAGGAGCAGGTACAGAGCTGAGAAATTTGAGGAGAGACCATTACAGGGGTTGTAGCAAATTCAAGATTTTCCACATTTACTGTGATGTTTTAATTAAGGAAAAAAGGATGCAACTTCTCTTTTGTGGCCTAAAAGTTTGGATCTACAATATAGCAAGTGTTCATTGTCACTGTGAGAATGAAATATGTTAATTTTTAATATCTTATCCTTGAATATTAATGGAATTTACATTTGTAGGTTGTTCAGAGATGGATCTTGTATAGATAAATTGAGGGGAGAAATAAATTTTCAATTGTGCTTGCTCGTTTACATAAGAGGTGGGATATTACTCATTTTTATTTCAAGAATCTAATAAATGTGTCCTACTTAAGCTTTTCAAATTGATTTCACACTCTTTGACTTAATGTAGTTAGTTATGATGCCATCTACAGTCAGAGTACTCCAGGAGGTAGTATGCCTCTGATGATCTTCCATTCTTGCTGTACAATTGACATCAGAAGGGTAGAATTATATGATGCAGGCTAGGTCCTTTTACTTTAAAACATGACAATGAAAATGCAAGTAACCTCTTAAAAGATATGATTCTATTTCCAGTTTTTCTTCTTTAACATGCAATTTTGTTTTACTGCTAAAGTTATATTCAGATGTGTTACAAGAAGGTATTGGCTAAAATGATTTTCAAGGGACTGTTTTCAAAACTCAGAAGTGGGGAGCCCCTTTTCTAGTACTTCTAATCCAGCTAGTTCATTAAATCCTGCTTACTGCAGCAGTACAAGTCATGGATTCTGGCTGACAAATAGCCAGGCTTTTTTGTTTGTTTGTTTGTTTTGTTTTGTTTTTGTTTGTGTGTGGTTTGTTTTGTTTTGTTTTGTTTGGGCAGAAGCCCTTTTCTTAATACTCATACCTGCACAGTTTTTGCCACATTGAAAATTTGTTCTCATATGGAATGTGACTAGCTTTCTCATCTGTTGTGCAATGTTGGAACTGCAGCTGTAGACACCACCAGTCTTTTTCCCCCCTTAAGACAACATCTCCTTTTACTATTTTTGGAATGTTTTCCCTAAGACCACAAGACTTCTGTGTGTTTGGAGGGGGCGAAAAAGAGGGGGCGAAAAAGAGGGGGCTGCAATTGTGTAACATTTTCAGTTAAGCCATCCTGAAATAGCTCTTCCTGAGGTGAAGTAAGAATTTCCAGTAAGATCTTGCTAAAAATAAATAAATAAATAAATAAAATACATGCCAGAAACAGGGAAGTGGAAGGAGAAACTGAGATTTAGTTCAAAACCTGTTGAAGCAAAAAAAAAAATCCTCTGACTGAATCCAATTGGTCCCATAAGGAAGCTAATTATTCTTCCACAAGGGTTTGCTATGTTAATTGGTTAAAAACATGTTTTTCCCACCACATGGGGAAGACTGTGGAATCTTCCTTCTGTTCGGTAACTGTCTGGGTTTCAAGAAGATGCTTCCTGCCTTCCTAGCTCCCTGTCCTTCTTGGACAATGTTTGCAGGGAAAAAGCCCTGGATAGTGTTAAACTCCCATGCATGTAAGCAGGTGAGCAGGGTGGCCTGCCTTCTGCAGCTTTGCAGAAATGGCTAACTACTTCTTTCCAGTCTCTCTCACTTGCCAGGGCTACAAACTGCAGCTACTCTCCGTACCCGAGTGGGCTTTGTACTGTGTGACCAACTGGTTAGGAATTTCATTTTCTGTGGTAGAAGACCAGGTGTTAGGTACTTGTAATGATGGTACTTTAAAGTAGCAGGTTCCTGTGCCACGGTGAAAGTGAATTGGAAGATGACATTTTTGAAGTGGCTGGTAGTTTTAGTATTCAAATATTTATTGATTTTTTTTTCTTTTCATTTTAATTTTATAGGAGCTACTGTTGCATCTCAATTATAAAATGTGAAATAAATGATATGAAAAATACAAAATTAAGACCCACACTCTATGAAAGTGACTGAAATAAGCAGATATTTTTAAAGAATACATAGCTAGTTCCTAGAAAAGGAATTCTTAAATGTGACTTTTTCACATATCACTGGTGGCAGTTCCTACCTGCTTTGTGCCATTTCATTCATGTGTGTAACATCTGCATTTTCAGACAGTATCTCCATTGTTTTATACCACTGGTGATATCTTTATCAAAGCTTGTGTGCCTCTAAACTTTAGGATAACTTTTGAAATTTATTATTCAAACTATTTCAGTAGTGAAGGAAAAGGGTAGAGCTGTATTTACCTGAGCTGAAGGTGTGTTTTAAGTGATGGTAGGATAGGGGAGTCTTCTCCCATGAATACCCAGTGACTCTGCTGTTGGCAGTGTCACTTTCTAGATGGAAGCTGTTCCTGCAGAGTCCTCCTTTTGTCCTGTTTGTTGCCTTTTTGATGTGATGTTTCAGTTTGTGTGTGTGTTTATACGGAAGGCAGTGTTATTCTTTAACGGGCTTACAGGTTGTGAGAGATACTTGCTGCATGAAAGATTCCAACAAGGCATCCAACTGGTTTTGGTTCTGTTTGGTTCTGTTTGGCAGGGTGTTTTGTTCACCTTTACAAAGAACAGTTCATAGTGTTCATTCTTAGTGTTCTTGTGCAAAACTTAACTTTCTTTTGCCATACTTTAATGTCCACTGTAGATTCATATCTAAAAAGAGTTCTTTATGTGTGGAACTTCCCACAGTGGGGAGTTACCTTTTTAATATAGAACCTGTGCATACCAGATCTTTTTGGCACACTTTGTTTTCTTTGAGTTTTCAGTGTGGAGAATGTAGTGGGGGAGGAGGCACAGTATTCATCACATAAAAGCATCCTAAGAAATAACAGTGGATAAAGTTTATTCCTCAAGTTATCATTAATCTCAAGGCAGTTTCTAGAGTGGCAGTGTCAGGGAAAATGATGATTTTTATAAAAGTGCCAAGACTTCTTGCTGAGAATGTGAAGAATCGGTGTCATCAGAAGATAAGTTCTCCCATTTGCTCTTTCTGATGCTTCTCCAGAATTATTTGACATGAGACAGTCTGGGCTCAGAAGTCTGATCTTTTTATATATTGATTTAACTCTGTTTCACAGTATGAAAGGGTCTTAAATCAATACTGCACCCCGAAGTTTACAAACAAGTTAAGCCACAGCCTTGTATCAATGACTACCCTTGGTATTAAGCTAATCAAAACCTGTGGTACCTTATCTTTTCAACTGGAAACCATAACTCATCTCAAGCTAGTAAGAAAGTTGGCCATTCTTCCCCACGTCTTCTCAGAAGCCTCCTGTGTTAAGCCTGGGTCACACTTCACATTTTCTGAAAGCCACTTGGAAAACTAATGGACAGAGGTCACTTAAAGCCAAAATCAGGTTGATAAACAGGCCCTAAAAATATTCAGATATCTAAAGATTGTCACAGTTGCAGAATGAATTGGTTACTTATAACAGCTCATTTATATAAATGGTCATGACACAGTCTTTATCATCATGCTGTTTTCCTCACTTGCATTTCTTCCATCCCAGTTTTCTCTGCTGTGCTTCACTTTCTCTAAGAGTACAGTCTCTGTTGCTTCTCATTGCCTTACCACCTTCTTCTGCTTTGTGCTGGGATACGCTTCTGTGCTCTTAGTCCTGGTGCTGAGTGCCCTAGAGCCCTTAGTTATTTGCAGTAGCTCATTCATCAGCTTGATGACATCTCAATTTCCGTGTAGTTAATTGTGCAATTTGTCAGTGTTTAGGTGAGACCACTGAGACCACTGAAGTTAACAGAAAAGTTTGGATAGATTAAAAATATCTGAAAAAAATGAAAATGTGACATTTGGTCTATACTTCTGAAGAGCTTAGCCAAAATTCTTCCTTATAGCTGAAGTACTAGAAGAAGGCCAGAAAGCTGTTAGATCTGATGAGCAATATTTTTGTGGTCACAGAAGCCCAGAGCTGTCATGCTTGGCTGCTCTGCCATCTTTGTTCATTCAGCGCAGAAGCTGGGTGTGTGTTTTTGTGTTGCCTTGTAGCTGCTGCATGTTTCCTAGAGAAGGCACTCAGTATGTGTCATTTAGGAAGTCCCAGTCTACCTCTCATGTACTCTGGGACTTGAAGTGTACACTTTGAACCTGTGAGGAAAGCCTGCATTAGATGGCAAACAAAACAATTTGCAAATGCCCCCTTCACAGCAGCTTGCACCTCACAGCATATTATTAAATCAGAGCTAAATAACAATTTGACTTCAGAGAAGCTATCTTTCCTTCTCTTTTACAACGATATGTGCAAATGTTTTGCTCATCATCCTATGTATTTTCCTTTTTGAATAGATACTGATGAATGCAGCATCATCCCAGGAATCTGTGAAGGTGGTGAATGTTCTAACACAGTGGGAAGTTATTTCTGCATCTGTCCCCGGGGATATGTCACATCTATGGATGGCTCCCGCTGTATAGGTAGGTGTTGCATCCTGTAGGCTTGAAGACCTCTTAAGGTTGTTGAGGCAATTTATACACAGTAGCAGGACTTCTAGGGGAGAATGCTAGATGGTTGGAATAGGACCTTGATATATGCTAACCCACTAGTATCACTCTGATCCAACTAAAAATTCCTAGCATCTTCCTCCTCTGATGGTTGCCACTGCAGCTATCTTTATTTAGATTGTAGATCTCTCTATGTCAGCTGTGCTGTAGGCTGAGAACTCCTGCCAGAGATTTGGATTTTTTTAGGGAAAAAAAAAAAAAAAGTAATATCTCTCCGTAGGCAAACATAAGAAATGGTAATTGTATTTCTTCTTAAATTTGCATCTGATGAAACCAAAGGCTAAACTTACTTCAGTTCTAAAGGAGCAAACATTTATTTTAATACCAAGCAAACTTGGTATTTCAAGTTCCATCTCACATAGGTTAATTTAACATTTAGAAACGCACTATGAGGCATTAAATAAAATATGCTGAGTTGCCACTAATTTGGCCATAACAGGTAATACAACAAACCACCTATTAAGTTTCAGTAGGTTGAATGTTTTAAAAGGCAATTTATTTAAAAACTGTTTCTATATTATTAAAAAACCAATATATATATATATATATATGCTTATTTTTACATGTCATAATGTATATCATGGATCTTCTCATTAGGTTTCTTTTGTACAGCTGCAAATATGCCAAATATATGGTATAAACCATACTGATGAATTAACTGAAAATACTGGTTATGACAATAGTGACCTTTCTAGTTCTCAAGTGGGTTTTCTTATTTCAGATATCTCAAAGCACTTTGTTCTCATGTTGGGAAAGGGATGGAAATTCTGAAGGGAGTTCCAGATTACAGATACATGGTGTACACCAGCAGAAACACAAGGCATGCAGGAGATTTCATATTAATAATTTTTTGCACAATGTAGTCTGTTTTTATTACCAGGTTCACCTGGGGAATTCCAAGCTTTAAATATATTGTATCTGGTCCCAGGAATGATGACAGCCTATGATTTCCAAGATGATCAAAATTTTGATGGATTTTAGCATGTTTTTACAATTCAGTTTCTAAAGTCAGCTCCCAGAACCAATTGCACACAAAACTCTTTGTGCTAATCTGCTAAGACAGGCCCCTATGTTACAGTCTTTCCCTTAAATGAACTTTTGTCTGGATGTTCTTGTGTTCTCAAGGTTTACAGCATTAGAAAAAATAGTGCTTAGGAGAAAAGTGAAGAATGTAATCATTATAAACACATACTTCTTTATCACAGAATCACAGAATCACAGAATAGTCTAGGTTGGAAGAGACCTCCAAGATCACCGAGTCCAACCTCCGACGTAACGCTAACAAATCTGCCACTAAACCATATCCCTAAGCTCTACATCTAAACGACTTTTAAAGACCTCCAGGGATGGTGACTCAACCACTTCCCTGGGCAGCCTATTCCAGTGACTAACAACCCGTTCAGTAAAGAAGTTCTTCCTAATATGCAACCTAAACCTCCCCTGACACAACTTTAGCCCATTCCCCCTCGTCCTGTCACCAGGCACGTGGGAGAACAGACCAACCGCCACCTCGCTAGAGCCTCCTTTCAGGTACCTGTAGAGTACGATAAGGTCACCCCTGAGCCTCCTCTTCTCCAGGCTAAACAGTCCCAGCTCCCTCAGCTGCTCCTCGTTAAGACTTGTTCTCCAGACCCTTCACCAGCTTCGTAGCCCTTCTCTGGACTCGCTCAAGCACCTCAATGTCCTTCTTGTAGCAAGGGGCCCAAAACTGAATGCAGTACTCGAGGTGCGGCCTCACCAGAGCCAAGTACAGGGGGACAATCACTTCCCTGGACCTGCTGGCCACGCTGTTTCTAATGCAAGCCAGGATGCTGCTGGCCTTCTTGGCTGCCTGAGCACACTGCTGGCTCATAGTCAGCCGACTGTCAACCACTACTCCCAGGTCCTTCTCTGCCAGGCAGCTTTCTAACCACACATCTCCCAGCCTGTAGCCCTGTTTGGGGTTGTTGTGCCCCATGTGCAGGACCCGGCACTTGGCCTTGTTGAACTTCATACCGTTGGCCTCGGCCCATAGGTCCAGCCTATCCAAGGATGTACACAGTTATTTTAATTCATATCATGTCTTTCCAAATTAATATTTTTTATCCCAGTCAGCATTCAGAGGTGTGACAATGAAAGACCTAGGATGTATCATTGAAAGAACTAGGATATATAATATTTATTTAATTTTCACATGGGAATACTGAAAATACATTAATACATTCAGTCTACCTTTAGCACATACATGGTTCTTCCAACTGAAACTAATTATAGTTGAAGAAATATTCATGGGAAATAAAATTGCTCAAAATTATTTCTGGCTTAATATAATCTGAACTGTAATTCAAGAAAAGAGGAGTAGCTGTCAAAACAAGTCCTATCTTAGTTGTGAAAATTACCAAGTAATCATGTTAATTGTTCTACTGTCTCTGTGGATAATGTTAGACACTTAAAGTACTTACTAGATGTCATACTAACACTGAAAATGCTATGCTAGAGTTAGATTTTTAGAAGACTGGATGGCATTTATTTGGTCAGATATATCTGCACCAAGGGGAAAAAAAATAATAATTTACTGAGGTTGCAGTTGTTACATTGTATCAGTTTTAGTCACAGTATGCTTTTCATTTTTTTTTGTATCTAGCTTCTATTTGTATTGCTTTGTATCCTTTGTATCAGCCATCTTTCCTGTTAGCTCAGCAGAATTTAGATCTAAAGTGCTTTGTTAATATGCTGAGGATATGATTTGAGCTAAGCCCCTGGACCAGTCTGCCACATAGTTGCTTATATGTGCAGTAGATGCGTAAATCTTTTCACTCCAGCTATGTCTTTGGGGAAGGCATCTGGAGTGAAAGAAGCTTGTAGATACTGGAGAGGGACTGTAGACCTGCCTTCCGCGAGGCTGGGGTGAGGGCTGCACTGACAAAGCTGAGTCCTGTTCCAGCAGCCACACTGAGCACTGTGACATCTCTATCACCTTCTAATACCAGAGCATCATAATGGTTAAAAGTATGTGAATGAATAGTTACTAAACTTGCTGAAAGAAGAAGCTGGAAATGGAATTTTTGGTGTCTTCACATGCCCCAGACCCTCTGCCACACATATTTTAGAGTGCCAGGCTATTTACTTCACACTCAAGAGTGTATTTCTGTGAAATATTTTGGCTTACATCTTAAACCTAGTTTTTGGAGAGGGGGGCTGTGATTTCAAAAATACAAGTCCTTAAGATTTACATTTTTGATCTTAGCAATTGTTTGTCCATATTTTATGTAGAGTTAGGTCGTATTTCAGGGTTTCTTATCTTCTGCCTAATGCATCCTGTGTTGTTTTATTGCTTGTGTTAATTTTAGAAAAGACTTGGTTAAAAATGAACAGCTTATTTTTGTTCCTCTTGCATGTTTTTTATCTTCAAATATTGTTAATTTCATTTAAGTGACTCATGGGAAAAGGTGCTGTTCAGAAAGTCTTTTTTTTTTTTTTTTTTTTAAATAGAGCATGATGACTAGCATGAGGCTACACTGATCAATATTTTGCAGAAAATAATTTACTGGGTTTCATTGTTTTGTTGTCTTCTTGTCTCTACTTTGTACAGTTAAATACACATATAACTGTATAAATCTGGCTTTTATACCTAGTTGATTCAGTTAAGCTGTTCAAAGTCTGCAGTTTTTTGAAGTTAAGACAGAAAAACAGACTTGGTTTTGTCTTTTCTAGTGTCTAATTATGGAATCTACTCTAGCCATCCTGGGTTATATTGAAGCTATATTATGAGCAAAAGATAACAAAATTGATCCATCCAGTGTTGTTCCTTTAAATAAATTAGCAGCAATTTGTCATAGTCCAGCAACTAATATGATTTTCTTCGTCTCGTTTAGCACATGCAAATAAATGTACTAATTGTTTTACTCTGACTACATTGAAATGTTCATTTTTCTCCCATTTTTGATTGTTTGTTTGCATAGGAGGCTGTGACATACAGTATTTAGTTGCTGATTATTATTATTATTTTTAAATTATTATTAATAGAATCATAGAATGGTTTGGGTTGGAAAGGACCTTAAATCCAAACCCCCAGGTTGCTCAAAGCCGCATCCAACCTGGCCTTGAACGTTTCCAGGGACGGGGCATCCACAGCTTCCCTGGGCAACCTGTTCTAGTGCCACACCCCCCTCTGAGTAAAAAATTTCTTCCTTATATGTGGTTGGCTTAGCCTTCTTCTTATACAAGCTGAATGTCAGTGATGCTGTTAGGAGTCACTACCCATAGTGATTAAGCACAGATGTGATTGAGACTACAGTAAGAATCACAGAATGGATGAGGTGGGAAGGGACCTCTGAGGCCATCTTTGTCCAACCTCCTGCTTAAGCACCTAGAGTAATGTGTCTAGAACCATGTGCAGGCAGCTTTTGAAGATCTCCACAGCCTCTCTGGGCAACCTGTGCCAGTGTATTGTCACCCGCACAGTAAAAACATATTTTCTGATGTTCAGGATGAACCTCCCATGTTCCAGTTTGTTGCTATAGCTTCTTGTCCTGTCCAGGAGAAGAAAAGGAGAAAGATAAGTAAAGGAGAATGGGTAATTGGTCAAGGCCATTTTCTCCCACATTCAGGAGATTCAATAGCTGGGCAGATTTTGAATGGCTCTATTCTTTCTTCTACGCACTCATCAAACACAGTCTGTAATAGTTTGAGTAGTATCTATGGAATTTTTATTCTTTCCAATATTTCTGTACTGGTTGTTGACAAAGCCACTAGAGAAAATATACCTAGTCCATTCCACAAAGCAGTCTGTGAAAGAAGTTGAGAGCTTGTCAAGACTGGAAGATGAGTTTGATAACCAAATGTTGGATTAATGCAAGACTCATGTCAATGAATGTATGTAAGCTTGCAGTAAACCAAATGTGGAATGGATTGGTGCTGATCACCCCAGATAGTTGTTGGGTGTGTTTTGATTTTTAAATACAACTCTTTAAACATTTTAGTACTTACATGAATTGAATAAGGGAAAGTAGTTTTGAGAGTTAATGTTACTATTTTTGGTTTTCTTTCTAAATTAAATTTCAGATCAGAGGGCAAGTACATGTTTCTCCAGCTTAGTGAATGGCCGCTGTGCACAGGAACTTCCTGGTAGGTTCACCAAAATGCAGTGCTGCTGTGAATCTGGCCGGTGCTGGGCTATTGGATCTGTTCCAGAGATGTGTCCTGTTAGAGGATCTGGTGAGTGGCTTGGTATTTTTTTCTTTGTTCTTTTCTTCTCTTTCTTGTTCTCCTAGTGGGCTGGAGATGCTGGAATATTTTAAACTACTTTAAAATGTAGTTTAAAAGGAGGAAGAAAGTCACGATTCAGATTGTTATTCATTCTAGTGTTTTTAATACTGATGTTTCCATCTGTGAACCATTTTTTTTCTGGTCCATTATTGTTTGGGACTAGTTTCTTTAATGTCCTTTTGTTGACATTGGAAGTAGTTCTTGGGAAATGGGGAAGATTTTGTGGTAAAGCTCAAAGAGGAAATGACTCTGAGGGTCCATTGTTCATTTCGATTTAAAGGAACAGCTGCTCTCCCTTTCCATTAAATTTCATGTTACTTTGAACTAGAAATGCATCAGCATTTCATTTATTCTTTCAACTCTGTGCTCACAGAGTGCTATTCCACATCCCATGTGAAATATCTTTTCAGTTTATCTGTATCAAGATCTCTGAGTAATCAGGGAGTTAATGCTGTTGGAAACACAAATAGCTGTAAATTAAAATACTTCCTTTTATTATTCTTAGTGTCCTTCCTTAAATAACACCTGTCACAATTGTAGAATCCCCTTGAAATTAGGAGTGGAAGAGGGAACGCATAACATGAAAGAAATGAGGAACCAGTGTTTTTTGCAGCATGCAAAGATCTTTATCTTCTTTAGAAGCTGGCTTTGAAGGGTTGATTTACTTCATGCTTCTTTTTGTGTTCCTGTTCAATAGATGAACACCACAGACTCTGTGTGGATGGCACTTCTGCTGGAGGTGGTTCCAGGGGTGGTGGCACAGGAGGAAATGGATTCCTTCCCGGTGGCAATAGCAATGGCTATGGCCCAGGAGGAGCAGGATTCATTCCCATCCCTGGAAGCAATGGTTTCTCCCCAAGCGTAGGCGGAGCAGGGGTAGGGACAGGTGGTCAGAGTCCCACTGGAAATGGCCCAATAATTACAGGGTTAAGTAAGTATTTGCATTGTTATGACTTGTTAATCTCTTTTGATTCCTTCTATTTTTATTTTTATTTTTTCTGCTTTGTTTTTATTCTGAAAATGATACTGTATTCATAACACATGCTCTAACATGCCTCTGCATATAAGTGTGTGTAGGAGACTTCAGCTGATACATCAGACTTTGGGAGCACCTTTTATAGCAGGTGTTCAGATGAATGGATTTTTTTTTCCTCTTTTCTGTTATAGAGTAGCTACATATATATGTAGCTTTGGTATCAACGATAAGTATAATGAGAATATTTGTTTATTTTATTTATTTATTTAATATCTCTCCCTGCCGCTATGCATGTTTTAATTCCTTTCCCTTATCAGCCAAAGGCCAGTCTACCCATTCATCTTCCATCTTGGATTCTTAAAAGAGTACCCTTCCTATCTTACTGTATGTCTTCATTTCATTCACATGATTAATCTTACTACCTGTTGGTTCTATAGGAAATAATTTCTTACCAGGAAAAGTTTCCCAGTGTATACTTTACACTTACTTCCAAGACTTGGACAGACTAGCACAGAAGACTAAAAATTCTGTCTGTATTCTGTCACTGTGTGTGTAATTTTTGTATATGGGGGATGTGTATATGTGTATATGTATCATATATGTGTACTTTAGTCCATTTTTATTATTTATTTTTTATTATCTATTACTGCCTTTAATTCACTTTTCCTCTCCACCTTGCACAACTGTGGTGACTGATGTTCTTCAGAGAATTAGTCCCAGCAAGTTATTTTGGAATTATTTTTAGTGCTTATACAGTAGTTACAGCTAGCTATAGAGAAAAAAGCTAATGAAGAATCATTTAATATCCTAAATTGGAACAGACCTCTTAGGATCATCGAGTCCAAATCCTGGCTCCACACTAGACCACCATAAAATCAAACTCTATGTCTGAGAGCATTGTCCAAACGCGGATTGAACTTCGTCCATCTCAGTGCCGTGACCTCTTCCTGGGGAGCCTGTTCTGGTGCCTGACCACCGTCTCAGAAGGGTGAAGGAGGCGAGACTTCAATGCTTTTTACTGATCTTCCTGCCTTTGGCACTTTTAAGTTTGGTGTTTATGACAGTAGCCTGACAAGAAAGAGCTTTATGTTCAGCTACCATGTATTACCTCTATGTCAGTTTATCTACTGGTAATATGTATCTCACACATTGGCTTCCCCCTTTACCACAGATGTTTGAATTTTTCACTTGTGCTGTGCGGGCTGATCTGCCTTAGTCAGTGCTAATACCACTCCAAATTTCTAACTATTCTGAAAAAAATCACCAACATTTAAAATAAACTATTCTCTTTCCTTACTTTCCAAAAATCTAAAACTTACCCTTTCTGCAGGAACACTGCCTTGCTGTAAGCACACATACCTAAAGTTTACTTGTATTTGAAAGTATGAATATCTGTCTTGTGTTCTCTCTTTTTTTTTTTTTTGTTTTGTTTTGTTTTATACTAGCAATACTCAATCAAACAATAGACATCTGTAAGCACCATCCCAACCTTTGTTTAAATGGACGTTGTATACCAACCATTTCCAGTTACCGATGTGAGTGCAACATGGGCTATAAGCAGGATGCAAATGGGGATTGTATTGGTAAGTGAACATTTCTAAAGTCCGTTATTCATTTTTGAAATACTAACATTTTTCAGGTTTACTTTTTTTTTAAAAAAAATAATAATAAATTATCTTTCATCCAAATACTTATTTTTTATTTTAATAATAATGCTCTTGTGAAAGAGAATGCAAAGACTATGTTTTTACTTATACTTGAAGAATTTATAGTCTTTATGAGAGTTATCTGGTTCCTAAAAAATCTTGAATCAAAAATATGAGTATGGAGTATTAATCTACAAGATAGGTATTGTACATTTTTCTGTTCACATTGAGCAAGTTAAGTTCTGTTCTTAATTACTCTTTTGTTATGCTCGTGTAGCTCCTTTTTTTTTTTTTTTTTTGCTAGAGGAGTTAATGTTGAATGATATCCAAGATAACTAAGGGCAGAATTTGATTTTAAAGATATTAAATCATTAGTAGAATGGATGATTAAATCTTGATTATAGTTGTATTTCATAAAGTATTGAATGCTAACTTCCTATAAAAAGCACAGAATTTGGGGTTCTACACTTCTATTCAGTACTGTAAACATCAGTCTTGCAGTGCCAAAGAATTATCAGGTGTTCTTGTGGGGAAGTTTTGTGGACAAGAGCCCTGTAAATGTAGGATATGGCATCTTAAGTAAGATCTTAAGGGCCTAAGTGTAAAGCTCTGATTCTCTTGCTGATTAAATTAGCTTATTGATTCTTTTTTATAAAGATATTTGAGATTTGTGAATTAAAAATATTATGTAAGAGCTTGTTACCTATAGTTTTTTCTATCTGAAACAGTGCTTTTAGAATTAATTTCTAGTGTGCCTGTGGATTAGGGGAAAATACAGAAAAAAAGAATGACCGAAATTGAGTCCTTAGAAAAATCCTGTAACGAAGGCTATCAAGCAAAAGCTGGGAACCACTGCAACTTTGTGTTGTTGCTCATTCTTCCATTTACCCTGAATTCCAAACTGAGTACCAGAACCTACCTGGGCTGGCACCCTGCCTTCTGGAGAAGTGAAATGGGACAATTATTGAATAGTACTTTTCCTTTGGTGTCGCTGTTACTGTATCTAACGTCTCTATTTTTCTTTCTCATATCAGCTTAATACAGTGCCCTTGAAAGTTTGCAGGTCCCCTTAGCTAGTCTGTTCCCTTGCACCCAAGAGACCAGTTATAACTACAATGTTCTTGAGAATTGTCTGTACAACCTGTAAAGAACTGTCGGGGTGGAGGTGCCACCACTTCCCCACTAGTCGTATGTCCAGAAAGCTTTCAGAGCTTCTAATCTAGTTTAAACACAATTTGACAAAAAATGTCAGCTCATTATTTCTTGTGTTATCCACAGGGTTGTAAGAAAAACAGGTTAGTACCTTTCTCTCTGCACTTTTGTGTACTTGAGGAGTCTTAAAGTTCCTCTTCCAAGTTGTCCTCTGTAACAGGTATAGAACACTCAACTTTACCAGCTTTTTATCCTTAGGCAAAAATTTTCTAGTCCTCTGATCTCGGGCTGGGAAATTTAAGAGATTTATTCTCTTGCCACATCCTTCTTGCCTCAGGAAGTATGAGAGCACTGTAAGTGAGGAATGGAGTCTTAATGTAAATCTATATTGCACTGATATGCTTTTACAATGTATGCAGAGTCCTTGCACTTTTGATAATAGCATTATGTTTTGCATCACTAAAATCAGTATCTCCTAACTGTGGTGTATCTTGACTCATAGAAAACAGTCTTAAAATGTTCTATTCATCTTCTGAAAGCTGGCATATTGAACTAATTTGTGTGAAAGAAAATATTGGGCAACTAGCTGGTTTAGTCTCTTGCCTAACAAAGTTTCATCAAGTTATTCTTTATGAAATCTAGTTTACAGCTTGTGTTCATATTCTATGTTATCTGGGGGGGCAAGCTGAAAATCTTAGTGAAGCACACGGATCTTTGTTATGTAGTTGGTAACACAATATATGTTTATTACATTTTTATTATTTTTGCTTTCTAACTTTGAATGAAGAAGTAAAGATAAATAATGGTAAAAATCTGAGTTCGTGTTTGTTGTACAGCTTGCAATGGAACAAAGTGAAGGCATCTCTAAATGACTTTTCTGAGGCAACCATCTTGTGTTCAAACAATTAAAAAATGGTTACAATTAACATTATGGTAGAACACAATTATGATAAATGCTTATTCATGCTTGTAACAAACTACTCTGCATAAAGAAATACACTAAAGGAGTAAGAGAAACATAGCTCTAAAAACTGAGTCTACATAGCATGGAAAGACACAATATCATGTGTCTTTAAAATCCTCTCCTTTTAAGGCAAGACAAATTTGACTGAACTACTTTGTGCTTCATATCAGCAGAGAGCATAAAGGTGACATGTGACATACAGTGATTAAGTAATAGTTCACTCTGGCATAAGATATTTTAATGCTGTTAAACTCAAAGCCCTTTCTTTCTTCGAAAAGCACAGAAAATAACTTCACTGTTGCTCATATAATATGTTTCAATAGCATTAAATCCATATGATTAATAATCAAATGCATGTATTGATAACGTGGTATACATAAGTTAACAGGCTAGGAAACAACCAAAGCAAATCTTGAGATGGTAAGATTAACACTCAAAACACCAGAGGCAACTTGTAGGAAAATATAGTTAGGTAGATAACCAAAAGCCTAATCTGAATTTCCATGTCCCTTTAGACTGAGTTTTTAGTGAACGGCAGTTTCTGAAACCACTGTCACAAAAGAAGTGAGTGATACATTGTCTTTAGCGCCCTTTTGGCTTCCCAGCCCAAACAACCAGGTATTCATTTATGCATGCCATCTGAGAGTGGTTTTTGGTTTTACTCCAAAATAGCATTTAAACTCTGGATGAGTTTATTGTGAAATACTTTATTTGCTCTGTCTTTGTGCCACTTGATAGGTAGGTTGCAGCAAGTAAAGTTATGTTGAATTTAAACATTTTTTTTTTCAATTCTAATCGAAAAAATCATACAGAAAAAAAACAAAGTAGTTTAAAAGACCTATCAATTATAACTGTCTGAGTGATGACAATGATTGACAGAAAGATACATTGTGTTCTTAGTAGCTGGCTGGCATTCTGCCCCTTTCTCTTCTGTGGGGTCACTCTGTAGACTACTAGCATGCCGTTCACCTTCCACTCCCTTCATGGCAAGCTGTATCAGATTTTGAATTTGAGTTTAAAATTCTTGAAAACTGTGGGACTAGAGTGATAGGTACATTAAACAAAGTTGTTGACCCATATAATTCTCTAGCAAACAGCTATACAACCAGAAAAAAAATAAAAAGGAAAAAAAGAAAAAAGAAAAATAATAAAAAAAAGGAGTATTCACACAGGGAACTTAGTCTTAACTTCATAACTGAAATTCAGTATGAAACAGTAGTCTGAAACCTCCATCAATTCTGGATGCATTAGGTTCAAAATAAAGATTTCAGGTGGTTTAATAGAAGCAGATACTCTGCCACCTGCAGCAATGTCCCAGATTGAAACGGGTGGATGGAGACATGGCTTCCAGCAAGTTTAAGTGTCATTTTGCCTTTTTTTTTTTTTTTCTATGTGAAACAAGTCTGTCGTTACAAATGATTTTAACTCTCCAGTGGCTTACTTTTTAAGGAGCTGCTTGTATTCAGGAGACCTTGTTTGACTGTTCTTGACTACTATTACAAAGAAGTAGTAAGAATGTCTTAAGTGCCTCATTGAACTGCTGATTTGTGAATGTTAGTGGCCATAAATCACACAGAAAGTTGTCTTGGAACTTTAAACAGGAACTTAACTGCATATGTGTGTTGTGTGTATTGGTACACACTAAATTAAAGGGTTGCTTCAGTCTAATGTGGATACTCTTATTACTGAAAGAACATACTTGGGGAATGTTACATTTCACTGTATGACATTGGGTTAATAGTACATAAATGAACGCTGCTTCCATACTGCTCTAAGACACTGGCTACCTACTCCCCAGACAATAAATTAAGAAGCCAGAATTTATTAAATTTTTTTGTATAGAGTTAAAGAAAAGAAAAATCTTCCTTAAAAAGTATCCTGTTAATCAAAACATAATGCAGTTAAATATTGAATTGTAACCTAAATGCGTATCATTTTTTTGTCACGATGAAACATTGCCTGATGCAGCATAAGGACTGTAAGTGGTCCTAAGTGATCTTACACTGAAAGATGGTTGTAATATCCCAAACTGATAGATGGCTATAATATTACTACATTTATTTCATTCTGTTTATAAAATCTCTGTGTAAAACAGTAGATACTTTAAAAGTGTCAGCAAGCCCATTTCTGTGCTGAGATCTATATTTGCAAAATGACTATAATTCTGTATTGTAAATTTTGCAATGGATCTTCACACTCATCACTGTAAGTCTTAAGGGTGTTTTGGGAATTTCATGCTGTCTCTTCTGACAAGTGTTATGGATGAAATACTGAGGAGTTGTGTGATGCAGGTGGTGAAAGAGAAATATTCATCATTGAAGAGAGGCATGTTGGGAGATTGAACAAAGTGGGTTAAATATCTCTGTCTCAGATGTTTCCTGTTTACACTGCTTGGATATGCATGCTTGCAATGCAAACTGAAAGCCAACAACTTCTTTATGTTAACATATACTTGCTATTTTCTTCTTTTATGAACAGCTTATAAAAATAAGAGCATCTTAAAATGCTTATTTTATAGGGAAATCATCTGATGCACATGGCTTTTCAAGGATTTTCTAAGCTCAAGTCAGCTATTTCATAGAGAAATGTTGCATTCCTGCTGTAGAATTTATAAATTAATTTACAGTGAGATACATTGCTAGCATGAACATTTCTTTAACAGATGAAGCAAGTTGAAGCCTGTAATAAAGTAAGTCATAAATGCCATTCTCTGTAGGAAAACTAGGCAAAATAGAGGAGTGCTGTATCTATTATTTTTAAGTTCCCCTGTCCTCCCCTATACCAAAGAAAGATAAATATCCTGTAAAGTATTTTGAATTAAGATATTTGACAAAACAGTAGTGTGAAAATGTGATTTAGATTTTGGCATTTTGTTGGTAGCAGGCAACTTCATTCTGATAGAATTACATGCAGTCCTTCTGCATACTGACTGAGCACCAAGAAAAAACACCCACTCAGGAGGAAGAGCATCTCAACATCTAGACACTGTAAAGAAACATGAGGGCAGGAAGCTACTATAATTACATAGAAATCTTTTGCCATGTAAAAAGCTGATGCACTTTATGTTATCTTCATTGTATTTAACATTCTGAATTTCTCTGTTCTTTATCTTGCTTCATTCTTATGGTTTTACTGGAGTGGTGCTATCAGCTGCCGATGCACATGTGAATGAGCTAAATATGCATGAGAGGAGGTATTTGATTCTTCCATTTGCTTTGCCTTCATTCATTTAACTGTTTACCCCAAACAATCTGATTTCATCTAGGCATAAGGAGTGCTGTAAACAAGCTCACTAAATTGTTGGTTTGGGTGACCCCAGATCTCGTTGATATGTATGTTGATGGTATTGGTTTTACTGAGTATATGTTAACACGTTAAGTCGTGTGAAGTTTATGGTGTTGTTTATGACTTAATTAGAACAAAACTAACCTTTTGCCATTTTTAGAATCAAGTCATTCATAGTACAACACTTTCAGGAAGTATGTGTTGAGCATTTAAGTGAAAATGTCTGTTTTTAAATTTGATCTCTCATTCGATCCCATTATTTCCAAGATGTAATGAACTGAGTTTTAAAACTAAATCTGATAAAGGGTGATACAAATGATCAGCAAAGTTACCAGTGTTTTCCCTGATTTTCTGATAGCTTACACTGCAAAACACATGGTAAAATGATCATTGTTAAGAACTGCAGCTGTGGCTTTGCTATGTGCCAGTTTCCTAAAGCAGTTTACAGTCAGATATGATGGTTACCCAGAACCCCTCAATCAGCATTGACTTTAAAGCCTACCTGGATGAAGGGATGAGTAATTTCAGACGTACAGGGGAAATTGAGGGCACAGCTAGGGGAAATAAGGCAAAGGTCATTGATGGAGAAAGGGGGGATTTAATCAAGGGATCATTCAGATTGTAACCTGTGAATTTAGCTGTAGCAGAGAAAAGCTGCTCAGATCATCCTTTGGTAGCTGTAGAAGATACTGCGAGCCAGTGGTCCTGCCTGTGAGACCAGAGGACTGCACTTGCTCTGCTCCCAGGATCAGGGAGGGCAGGGAGCAAATGCCTCTGAGAACTTGCAGAGGCCTTTAGGGAATGTAAAGGGGAGGAATAATCAGTGCCTTTTTAGAGCTGGGAATCTGTCTGAGGACAAAGTTGCATTTTACTCATAGGAAGCCACTGGAGATCAAACTTGAGAAAGGTTCTTGAAGGGGATTAAAATTTTCAGAGCCCTGTGTCAAATAGGAGTTATTTCTGAGCAGTTACCTAACAGTTAAAGCAGTTAAAGTGTATTTGGTTGCACACAAATAACAAAAACCTTTGGAAAATACAGTAAGGTACATTATAGAAAAGAGCTAGATTAAATGCAGCACTACTCAAATGCAGAAACTGTGATTGAGAATGCAATGGTGCATAAACAACAGAGATGTGGTGCACAGACTGTAGTCTCATTAAAAATCCCTGCTGCTGATATGCAGCCCCTCCTCATGTTTCTGTAATAAACCTGTGACATAATGGGGGATTTTAGATGCCAAGATCCACTCTGCTTTGACAATGCCAGTTTTGAGCTGTGTTGGTTTTATTCTGAAGAATGAGCGGTCATTCAGTTAAATGAAATTCTGTTGACCAACGGGTTGTTTTAGTAGGTGATCCTGTATCTCAAAATCCTAATACATTATTTTTCTTTTGTCTTCTAAGATGCATACAAATGATGCAGTAAGATTTTGTTTCTTGAAAATGTCTGCCTAGTTGTACTAAAAACAGCTCTATGATCTTAGGAAAGTCATGATTTTGTATCAAGAGTAAGTTTTAAGTTTCAGCATTTGTCAGTTACTGTCTTTTTAACTTAGAAACTTCTAGACTTGGAAAAATGTTGTATATATGGTGAATTCACTGATGTTCCCCTGTACTGCCAACAGATGTTGATGAATGCACATCAAACCCATGCTCTAATGGAGACTGTGTCAACACACCTGGTTCCTATTACTGCAAGTGCCACGCAGGTTTCCAGAGGACTCCTACCAAGCAAGCTTGCATTGGTAAGAAAATTTGTTTTGTGTCTGCTGATGTTGCAGGTGTACTGACTCCTTCTATCAGATCCTATTAGAGTTCAAACACTAGTTACTAGTGCAATTTCAGTAAATCCCAACAGATGTTATATTAATTGGAACCCTAGTTCTGGGTTACTATTCCATTTATTGTGCTGTTCTATTATTCTGGAATATCTGTTACTTGGCCAACCCATTCTAGCTTGGAATTTGACAAAAGATCATGAAATAGACTATTAGTACAACAGGTGTGTATTTGCATATGGATGTAGATGAATGTGTAGGCAGTTTTATAGAGTTATTCATAATGTAATTGTTGAGCATAACTGACATAGCATTTATTGTAAAAGTGTGAAATATAATATTTTTTATATCTGATGGAATGAGAATGAATTCTTAACCATTTTTGGATTTATTTCCTAAGTAATATTTAAATAAAATGCCAGCATTTTTCAAAGCAATAATTGTCACTATATAAATTTTATTTTATGGTAACTGATTGTATGATTATTTTATTTTATTTTTTTGTCTTAGATATAGATGAGTGCATCCAGAATGGTGTTCTTTGTAAAAATGGCCGGTGTGTAAACACTGATGGAAGTTTCCAGTGTATTTGCAATGCTGGGTTTGAACTGACTACAGATGGAAAAAACTGTGTGGGTAAGATCTCTTCTTCATATGTGTCAGGCATTGGCTCGGCAATTCTAGAATTCTAGAAATTGTACTTCATAGTGCTGTAGCACAGCGATGATTAAGAATTACCTTTTGTGTAATAAGGCATGACCTGAGGTGAACTTACTGCCTCTGCAGTGAAATAGACATTGCATGGAACTGTATGTTTTCAAAGAAAACTGGAGGTAAGTTTTGTTTTTGAAGCTACATTTCTCCACAGGATACCCAGGTAGCTCAGTGCCAGGAATAACATTTTTCCTTAAAGCTTCATAGCAAGAGCTTCATATATCATAGAATCACAGAATGGTTTGGGCTGGAAGGGACCTGAAAGGCCATCTAATTCCAACCCCCCTGCCATGGGCAGGGACACCTTCCACCATAGCAGGTTTCCCAAAGCCCCATCCAGCCTGGCCTCGAACACATCCAGGGATGGGGCATCCACTGCGTCTCTGGGCAGCCTGTGCCAGTGCCTCACCACCCTTAAACAACTTCTTCTGTATATGTAATCTAAACCTATCCTCTTAGTTTAAGGCCATTACCTCTTGTCCTATCACTAGACTTCCTGAAACAGTCCCTCCATATCTTTCCCATAGGAAAGGAAAAATTCAGCACTGCTGAAGAAATAACTCTTTTTAATTTTGGCTGTACTGTGTCAAAAAATCTTCCTAGATAAACAGCCAGTTGCAACAAGCTCTTAATTTGATCAGGTGGTTGAAGCTTTTTATTCTTTCACATAAGAAAGTGTGATGCTCCCTGTTCTTCTATACAATCTGTTGGAACACACAAAGTAACTGGTCACGATGGGGGAAAAGTTTACTACTTTGTCTGTAGAGAGAAAGCTTTTCAGGTGCTTCATTAGAGTTACTGGGATAATTTAATCTGCAAGTGAAGGAATCTTTCTTATCATCTCTCCTGTTCTTTACACTTAGTCATTTTCTGGAGATGAAAGAATACAAGCTGTTTTCTTTGCAATGTTTTGCAGACCATGATGAGTGTACCACTACAAACATGTGTTTAAATGGGATGTGCATAAATGAGGATGGGAGTTTTAAATGCATCTGCAAACCAGGATTTGTTCTAGCTCCAAATGGGCGTTACTGTACCGGTATGTAGAACTGTGGGTAACTCTTTAAAACAACCTTGATTGAAAACAGTTTTTCCTGTATGTTGATTTATTAAGACTAGTAGTCTCATCACGTGGATTTAATATCATACCTTCCTAATTCATTATGGTAGATGTCTTAAGCTGCCTATATTTAAGTCTTTAAATTACAGAAAGAAATAAATTAATTATTTAGTATTGTTCAAAATAGGACAGCAGGTGTTAAATCAGCTTTTGAAACATCTTGGAGTCATTTTATATGCAGCAAAATATGCAGACCCTTAATGAAATGGTAAAGTGAGTAGCAATATTGAAGTTTAAAAGGGTTAAAATATTTTACTTTGATAAACACAATTCAGAATGCATAACATTTAAGACACCATATTTGGCATAAAGAATTATAAGCTTTTTAAAATGAGGTCATGGAAATATTGCATTAAACATTTTAAGAACGGAGTCTGATTTAATTTCAAGTAATAGAAGATACCAGTTACAGCCAGTAGAAGTAGGTCTGGACTTGAAGTATTTTTAGGAGGTGCAAAATCATGCAAATACATTAGCTGTCTGCTTTGAAGTTGAACCATTTATATTAGCTGTGTATGTTAATGTACAATCTGAAATACCTTATCGCTCCTTGCAGTTTTTCTGACTTTTTAATGCACAGGTGGAATTTTGATTATTTAGTGTGATTCCAAGGTGAGACTTTACTAGAAACAAAACAAGGATATATTAATGATTCATTCATTAATAAAGTCATTAGGTAATGTTCTAAAAATGTTAATTGTAAACTTGCTTGAAAACAGCTAATATATTGTTGAATTGTGTTGCTTCCTGGTAGATATTGATGAATGTCAGACATCAGGAATATGTATGAATGGTCATTGCATAAATACTGAAGGATCCTTTCGGTGTGAATGTCCACCTGGCTTGGCTGTTGGGGTTGATGGTCGCGTGTGTGTAGGTAAGTGAGATTTTTCTTTTTTGAAAAGTGAGTGGAATTATCAGGTGAAGTTAAAGATATGCATTATGTAACAATGCTAGGTAATGTTGACATCACCTATAGAATTAAAATGAACCAGGAAGGATTTATTCTTAAATAAAACTGATGTCTTTGTTTTCTGTTCTGCTATGAGTTTGTGTTGATGTGTGTGCATGTACGTATTCAGATTTATATTCGGTTGTGCATAATCTGCTCCAAATCACTAAAGGAGGTACATCTCTTGATTGCAACAGTAATATTTTTGCACTCCTGTTTCCATGTCTTTCTTTAACTGGAAGACATTTTTATTCTCTCTGTACTATATTGTTAAAAAAAAAGCTCTAGCAAGAAAAATGGCAAAAACTGGATAAATAGTTTCTGTGAACTCAGTAATAACTGTTGTTATTACTGATTCTTAGGAAATCTTGCATTAATCTATCCAATATGCCTAATGTTAAAAGACAAGAAGCTTGAATTCCTCTGTGAAATAAGACTGGCACCACCTCTTGTTTACCTGTTATTCCTATAAATTAAATTAATACTCAACTCTAGCCTTCCTGTCATCTCTTTTTTCTTGAGGAATACCCTTTTCTAGTCTGCTGATGAGTAGGCTTTTGTCACATAATCTGAACTGCAGTATCTTTATCTGCTCAAATATTATTAGTTGACAGTAAAGAGATTCTCCACCTTGCTGCATTAGGAACTCTACAATAGCGTCAGGGCTAGAGCTCTCCAAAGGAAAAAAGAGCATTTTCAACCCAATGAAGAATAAAGGGTAGAGGACAAGACATATTCAATCGTTTTCTAGTGATTGCTGATAAAAATAAGGGTGGAGAACATTACATATTTTACAGAAATCTCTGAGAGTGATGGGTCTGCCTGCACTAAGGACTGTGATATTGCAAAGTTTCTTAAACCAGCTTTGGCCAATCCACAGGAGATTCCATCTTTCCCTTCTTCCGCATATCAGACCATCACCTTCACTGTATCTCCTAAACTTCTCTCTAATTCATGAACATATCTATCATCAGGCATCTTAATGACCCAAGGCTCAGTAAGTATATAGGTATGGTGTTAAGCTTCATCAGGGGAATGAGCCTATAATGGGTTTTCCTTGAGTGAAAAGTGCACCACTAGCAGCAGCACAACGTATCAGCTTCTCTGTTGGTACACAGCTGTCTTTGCTAGATGAGGTCACTGACATTGGAGCTGCTATTTGATCAGATTAAGTAATTTTGTCATGATGTTTGATAGGTTCATGGAGCAGTAAAGGCAGAGAGCAAACCATTGGCTTAGCTCTGCAATAGTTGCATATATTAATAATTAATTTATGCTGCTGGATACTTATATGTCTTATCAGCATGAGTCCAGATAAAATAACTTCATCACAGAATTTGGAAGTTATCTCAACACAAGGGGATGTGAGATACTACATGCTTGTGTTACCCGTTTGAAATGAATACCCATTTCAAATAAAGTTTTAAATTGGGCAGAAGTTCTTGAAAGTAAAATCTGGTACAAGCATTCATATCAAGTACCTGTGCTAACTGGCCCTTTCTGGTATCAATTCAATTTTTTTAAAAAATGCATGTTTAAATCTCAGAATGGCTTAAAAAGTAGTCTAATAAAAAGCACTTTCTCAGTCTCTCAGTTGGATCCCAAATATTTATTGTTTTAAACAAATGAGAATTTTGTACATTTTAGCATACTAAAAAGGTTGAGCCAACAAATGCAAGGATTCTTCTCTATCCAAGTTGTTTTTTTTTCTTCTAGTTTATTAAATGTTTGGAGAAAAGCAGTGAAAATATAAAACAATGAGAAAAGGCTTGGTGTGCTGTTTTTAATATATGAATTTCACTGCTTAGTGGCACAACAGCAAAACCAGATTTAAGTACAAGCTGTTCAGTACCTTTTTTTGTGGTCCAAGTTGGCCTCATCTTCACCCTTGTCAGTGATACAGCTGCAAAGAATCAAGTCAGTGCTGAATTTTCTGTGTTCCCATTTACCTAAAGCTGCCACAGTCCTAGCAGCTGAAGGCTTCACAAGTTGGGTATCACCTGTGAACAAAACTTTTTATTTTAAAATGTTCAATTCCACATGTGACATATCCTTAAGGTTTACCATAAATGCTTAAATTTTTCAACAGGAAATATCCGTAATATGACAAAAATCCCAAGGCAGAATTGTGATTTATTTGGAAAATTCATTTTAAAAGGATGATGATGTTATTATTCCAGGCATAAAGTAAAATATGAAATTTCAAACAATGCCTAACAAAAATGTCCTTATACATGACCTTTAGTATAGAATTTCAGACCCAATCTGTTGTTCAGAATTTTGTGCATGTGTATATATATTTACATATGCTGTGTTAGCTGCAGGAATTCTCTGGTTATTCTGTCATACATGATAATAATACTTTTCAGACATTCTGGTGGCTAGAAAAATATTCATGCTAAGAGTATTCATAGTCTGAAAATTAGTAAGTTACGTGCAATTTCCTTTTAACACTAGTACCACAAATGTTCCAGCCAATTACCAAAATTAATAAATAAATAAGGGTGTACAGTTCAGTACTCTCATTTTTACTTTAATCAGTATTTTACTTATGAATAGTAACACTGATTCTAGTGGGATTCAGAGAATAAAGTGCTTTTTTATTTAATATTAATAAGTATGGCAGACTCAACTACAAAATATTATACAAGTTTGAGAAAAAAAAATTAGAGAACAAATGCTTGGAAAAGGAACAGTTAGATAACTTCTCATAGCTGAAGTAATATTTGCAGGCAATACAGGTTTGGCTATTCTTCTAACTGCAACTTCATGCTCAGATATCTCAGCTGGCTCTGTGTATATGTGTATCATCTCAGAACCTGCAGTGACCTATGGCTGTAGCTTTGTGCAGCATTGTTTGTTCTTTACTGAGGTCTTTTTTGTTATGATTCAGTCTGCATTTCACATCTCTGCCCACAGCTGTAGCCATCCTGGGCAAAGTAGCTAAGTTTTATTTCAGTCTGTTTAGGTATTTTGCAGAACCATGCCCCAAAGTGTTGCTTATGAGCACCGCGTGATTTGGCCTTCTCAGACATTTGGATGGTTGCAGTGACTTTCACTGAGAATAGGTCAACCACTGGTCCAACAGACCCTGGCCACAAATGTAGTGGTCACATCTGCAGGTGTTGAAATAGTTCATCACAAAATTTGAGTCTAGAAATGCCATCCTCCAGAAAACTGTGTAATGAAAGCTCAGAAACAAGCGTATAGTTAAACCAATGCTAGGCTCTGAGCCAGGGCATGAAAAAACAAACAAACAAACAAAAACACAAAACAAAACAAACAAACAAACAAAAAACAACAACAAAAAAAACTGTCCCTCTTTCCAGTTGCTTTGTCAATGTCCCCTTCCCTAGAGAGGGATTCCAGCTGCTTGGCTTCTTTGCCCACTAATTGCTGGCTACTGGCCCCGTTATCCCAGCATCAGAGCATCCAGATGATACTGTGCTCTTTTGGATAATGGCTGAAATATTTTTGCATACCTCACAGCTCACCTAAGGATAGGGATTGGGTGTTCATTTATGGGATCTGCCTCTTCCTCCCCATGTTCTCGTGGTGGTCCTGCTTTGGGGTAGCCTGCATCATCCCTTTCCCACTCCCCCTTCTTAGTAGGAGTTTCCTTTCTTACTAAATGAGCTGACTTTCATATCCATTGCTTTGTCTTGTGTATGCAGAAGACTGTTACTGGGGCATGTTGAGTACAAATGAAAGATTAGTATCACTACTGGTAATTTTATCATATCGTAAACCAGTGTTATGCAGTACAACAAAATGATATCCTTAAGCAAGGCCCCAGAGATGATAAACAGCATGCCAGGGAACACGTCTAGTGAGTAAGGTGTTACACAACACAACTCTGAGAACAAACATAATTCCAACAGCAAAAAGTTAAAAATTGTGACCAGAAACTATTAAACTGATATAATGCTTATAACTATATTTTTTAACATAACTCAGGTCAAAGTTGTCATTATGTTAACCCTTAATGCCCACTATAGGGCACCAAAAGAATTGTTCTGGTTTAGCTTAGCAGGCAGCTAAGCACCACATCTTACCATTCACTCACTACCCCACCCTAGTGGGATGGGGGCAAGAGTCAGAAAAAAAAAAAAAAAAAAAAAAGGTAAAAGCTCATGTGCTGAGATAAAGATGGTTTAATAGAACAGAAAAGGAAGGGAAAATAATAATAATGATAAAGGAATAAACAAAACAAGCAATGCACAATCCAATTGCTCACCGCCCATTGACTGATGCCCAGCCAGTCCCTGAGCAGCATCCCCCACTAGTCCCCAGCCAACTCCCTCAAAGTTTTACTGTTCAGCATGATACCAAATAGTATGAAATATCCCTTTGGCCAATCTAGGCCAGCTGTCCTGGTTGTGTCCCCTCCCAGCTTCTTGTGCACCCCCAGCCTTTCCACTGGCAGAGTGAAGCTGAAAAATCCTTGACTATGTAAACACTGTTCAGCAACAACTACAATATCAGTGTGTTATCAGCATTATTCTTATCCTAAATCCAAAACACAGCTGCTAGGAAGAAAAGTAACTCTGTCCCAGCCGGAATCAGGACACCAACATTCTGAAATTAGTAGCCCAAGGTTGATAAAACTATACTTTGGGAGCAGCATAGGTACATCAATAAGGTTCAAGATCAGAACTTTTGTAACATGGGGAACTTGAGTTTGGTGAAGCAACAGACACGGCAGTGGCTGTCCTCATCCTCACTCTCAGCATGAGACAAACAAACTTGGGAGGATATTCTTTCTGACATAGCATTGCTGTTTAGGTTCATGAGGTATAAACTTGCTTCTTTCTCTTGCACAGGCTTTGTGAATCACTGGCTGTGTAGATAAAATTGTTTTCATATAATTAGTGAGGCAGTCCTCCACAGGTTCCCTGCACTTCTTTAAAAACATTGTGTTACGTGAAAGAACACTTGCTCCCTGCAAGTGGGCAGTCATTCAGGGCAGGGGAGTCGTTCAGTACATCTCTAGCTTCCTCCAGTTTCTTCCCACCTTCACATCTTTAAAGACCTTCCTATTAGGTATTTCTTCCACACTTACCAATCTTTTTTCCCCCTGCAATTTTCTGTTGGTGCCATTTCCTACCATTCAAATTGCTTCTTCAATCTCTACCGGACACATAACTAGGAGAAAAGCTTCTATTCTGTGAGAGGACAATAACTCCTTTATTCGAGGCAGAGCATGGTGGTATGGCATCTAGACTTTTTAGAGGTGCAAGGAAAGTGTTGATGAAGCTAATTATTCTGCGGAGTACATAAGCAGCTTTTCTTGTGCAACACCACTTATCATTGTCAAGCATAAAAATCTTTTCCTGCTGTCAAGTGTAAGCAAATTGTACTGGCTTCACCTAGACTCTTGGCAAGAAATAAGTCCTGGAATCTGGGCCACATTTAGCTGTGCTCCAGAACTGTATGTTCCATGGGAGACCAAAAGCAAGAGAAAACATTTATGTACAGGCTATGCCTTTTTGTAGGAGTCAGTTTACAGCAGTCAAAGAGCAGGCAGAACACGTAAAGAATTGCCAGTTCTTATTGGAATTGGCTCTGGATATTCAACATCTACTTTCATGTAACTTTTCTTTGTTGTTCTGGGGACACATTTAAGCAGACATCTATCTGGATTCCCCCAGATCCTCTTCAGTTTAAGTGCATCCAGACTCATGTCCAGACCATGATGTATTGTAGTTTTACTGGGAGATCAACAGAGAATATAATTAAGACCTAGTCTGGCCTAGTCTGTAGATACCTGAAACAAAGGGTATTTATGTAGTTCTAGCAAAGGTTTATAGAGATATAGGGATCAAAACTAAATGCTATTTATTCTGTCTGTATCCTGCAGTTTTCAGCTACACATTCAGATGGACTGTCCACTCACGCTCTTGCTGGAGGATAGACAATATTATCCTATATGCAAATGTATATATACGCAAAAGCCATCTAACCCTGAAATGACAAAAACAAAAACAACCTTCCAACCAACAACAGAAACAAAATATACAAAAAGCAGTCTAAAAGACATTCTTACAGTTCTTGGTTGAGTATAGCACAGCAGAAGTTGGTTATACCTGTAAAGTCAGGCTGAAGGACTGCCAAGGCATCTTATTGCTCTTCAGGGTTCAGTCACGATTTACATGAATAAATCAGCTGGACGACTGACAATGCGCACGTGGTGAAGAGAGTCCTATAGCTGTATGATTGTCCTGTATATTTTTTCTTCTGTCTTTTATGGCATTATTTTCAAGTTTGGAGACCTTCAGGGTATTTTCTCTTTTCTTTCTATAGTGAGTGGTGGTATGTCGCAGCCATCATTTCCAGCCCTCTCCCCAGAGCTGGAACTAATTTCCATAGTGACTTTTTAATCACAAACCTCCTGTAAATTCTCTTACTCAAGGAAATAGTGCTGCTTCCTCACATCCTTTAACCATGTGTGGGAATTGCCCAGTCACTTGTGCTAGCCAGGTAGTTACCTCTGATATCCTAAAGTTTATCCAACACTGGTGCCAGATTATGTGTAATCCTATTAAGACTACCAATCTCATATATGTGATGGTCTGAACAATCTGCTGAAACAGCATTTCTGTTCACAGTTTATACGTACAGTAAGAGGCTATGCTCTATTGGAAATAGGTAGCCTCCCAAGTTACCAGCCCCAGGCTGCTGGTGAGATTCCTACATGAGAAACCATTCCAAAAATAAATACAAGATCTGTGTCACCGGGTTATGGTTGCAGTCCTTCTCAGTGGGAATGTTGAGGCATGACATGATGATTAAAGACTATTCTGTGTTTTTTATTGAGATAGGTGTTGATAGATAAAGCTGCTCTCATGTGGAGGTCATCTTTATTTGGTCCTATGGAGTTCTAAATTAGCTCACAACTAACTAGGTAATTTAGGTGGTTTTAAAGTGCTCTGGAGAATACTCGAAGAACTGTTTTGAGAATTGGTCTTGATGCCATCAGACATTATTGTATCAGAGCAATGCAGCTGTAGGCAGTGTAACCATTTTGTAGAAAAAATTTTTTAGCTCTGATTGAGATAGACTAGAATTGACTATTTCAATTGGACGGGACCTACAAAGATCATCGAATTCAATTGCCTGAGCACTTCAGGGCTACCCAAAAGTTAAAGCATGTTATTAACAGCACTATTCTAATGCCTCTTGAGCACAGACAGCCATGGGGGCGTCAACCATCTCACTAGGAAGCCTGTTCCAGTTTTGACCAGTAAATAAATCTGTCCTAATATCCCCCTGGCATCATTCCCCACCCATCCTATCATTGGTTCCCAGGGAGCCAGAGGCCTTCTGCCCTTCCCCTCCTGAGGAAGTTGCAGAAAGCCATGAGGTCACCTGTTGGCCTCCTTTTTTTCCAGACTGTACAGCCCAAGTGTCCTCATCCTCTCCTCCTAGGACATGCCTTTCAGACCTTTTTACAAATTTGTTGCCCCTTTTCTGGTTGTTTACAAGTACCTTTACATCCTTTTTCTGTTGTGGAGCCCAGAACTGCACATGATACTGAAGGTGAGGCTGCACCAATAATAAATACAGTGGAAGAATCACTTCTTTTGACTGGCTGGCTATTCTGTGTTTAATGCATCCCAAAATGCCTGGCACATGCTGAGCCTACTGTCACCAGCACCCCCAGATGCCTTCCATAGATAATATACTTCCATTTCACTTAGAGCCTAAGGAAATAAATTATTTTTTTGCTTGCCCTTTCTTAGATACTCACATGCGTAGCACATGCTATGGAGGCATCAAAAAGGGAGCATGTGTTCGTCCTTTCCCTGGTGCTGTAACGAAGTCTGAATGTTGCTGTGCCAATCCTGACTATGGTTTTGGAGAGCCATGTCATCCCTGCCCTGCTAAAAATTCAGGTAAATTTTCACGTTTTAAAAAAATAAAAAATAAATACTTTTCCAGTTTGGTTTGCTCATTTATTTCATGTATTTGAGAGAAATGAATAGTGTACTTAATAGAAATGTACACTGAAAATGGTTTCTTCTCTAAAGAAAAACAAACTGTTTGGTATTCTGTGTCAGGTGTTTGTGTTTTTACATACTGTAACATCTGAGGCAAACCTCCTTTCAGAGCTGGCTAGACTGTGACAAAATTCAAGATGAAGGAACATGAGTATGCTATGAATGAATCTGGGTTCCTGAATTTAACGATGCTTTAAAGAGAATAAGCAGCCATCTCTGATAAATCTGTACATTTCATAGTTAAATCTAGTTTAAAAGTGCATCTCATATTCATTTGAGAAATACGTATTTTATAGGAATCAGTTCTCCAAACACACTTGGAGACTGATTAAAAGAAAAGCTCTTTAGAACAGAATTGAGATGATGGATCTTGGATAGTAGACCCATTCACTGTTGTTTTCTGAGACAGCAGAGATTTTAGAAGAAATGAAGAAATACTGGTATTATGGTTGAAAGCAATAGCTGAAGGAGACAGTATTTTCAAGACTAAAATGAAGTAGCTTAAATGTTTCATTCTTATTATCAAATTTCATTTTTGTATATATGGCAAAGTTCAGGGTGGAATGTAACAAAATATGTTTAGCTAACATATATAGATAGTTATTTCCTGTGAACATTGGCATTTTGTTACTTATATTGTAGAAAATTTATTTTGAGGATTAAAGATGGTAAAACACTGCAAATAACATTTTATTTTTATTTCTGACATCTCTTGCTTCAATTGAGTAGCTGAATTCCATGGCCTGTGTAGCAGTGGCATAGGTATTACTGTGGATGGACGAGGTATGTTGTACATTTTATTTAATGTATACATTTGAAGGTAAAATAAAGATATGCTCAGAAGTAGATCTTTCTGTAACGTTAGGTTTTGGGTATTTTTGCCTCAAGACTAATATTTTGCTTTTCATATTTTCATTATTAAAGTAGAATAATTAAATTAACCTTGGATCCTTATACCTAGTAACAGCATACATAACTTCTAAAAACAGTACTACATTAGAGGAAATACTGTTTCTGTTCAGTACAGTAAGGGCACATGCATAGTTCTGTCTTTTCTATGAGCTCATTTCTTTAACGTCTTGCCAGACTTAAAAATAATGTGAAATCCACAGAGTTTGTACATTCCCTCGGTTTTCTTTTCAGTGAATTCTGCAAAGTCCATTAGGAGAGTCTCTAAATCTCATGGAGAAATAATGGCAGTATACCATAATGCTGTTGTACAAATAGCATCTTACTGTGAGAATTTGCATGTAGGGAGGTTATACACTCTTTTGGATACATGGAAAAAATCTAATTTCTCACTGAAAATATAAAACTAATTATGGACTCTACCAACTGCAGGATAGACTATAATCTTTGGGATTCCATGTCTAATTAAATCCCTCTTTGTTTATGTTTCTAAAGAAAACTGTAGCATTTTCTGTATGTCTTGCATAGCAACCTTACAGGCGATTTTCTTGCTGTTGCTCCTACCACCATTTATGCCAAGGGAGCATGTTTGCCAGTTCTGTTTCATAAAGGAGAGATACACTGATCCTCCAACCAATCGCTGATAAAACTGTATATTTGTCCTCATTCTTTCTCATTATCAAGAGTGAGTATAATACATTTTAGCAGTAAAGGTCTTGACATATAAATTTTACCTTCAGTTGATTCGTAGCTTGTTAATTAAACTGCATCACCACATACCTACTCCTCATATTTAGCTTGTGATTAAGAAGCCCAGTACCTTAATTTATTTGTATGAGAGGAATGTGGACAAAGGTGAGGACAGAAATCTTGCTGTTGGGTTCAATATAAAAAGAAAAAGGAGGATTTGGATAATCTCAAATTGTTTACTTTGAGGAGTTGGAGACAATCATTCCGGTGGGTTGCTTCCAACTCAGGATATTCTATGATACTGTTATCAACCTGATACAAAGAGACAGAGTCATGAGTTTTTGTTTTGTTTTGTTTTGTTTTTTTCTCCCACAAGATACAAACAAGCCCAGTAAACTACAGAAAACGTTATGCTTAAAAGAATACATGCAGCTGAAATATTACAGTAATTCATATTTTCGTATGAAAATTTCAGATGTCTCGTAGCTTTCAGTTTAATCCAGGGATAGCATATTTTTTCAAAAAATATTTCTGAGTATATGTAAATCATGGAGAATATCCTGATCTAAACTACACTATGGTTGAAGAGGGAATGACCTTTATAAAAAGTTGAACAGTGCAAGTATAAAACAAGCTTTTTATGAAGTCACAGCTAGGCCAGCACCCCTACTGTTCTTTCCAGTGTTTGGAAAGGGAACTATTTAAAGTAATGGGCTTACCGTATGGGAAGAAATAACTTAATATTGAAAAAACTCTTTTCCGCAGAGGCAAAAAATATTAAAAATAGTCTGTTCCTGTTCTTATAGCTCATATGAATATTCTGGAATTTTCCAACTACAGCAGAAATTCTATATGCAACTGTACATTTAGGGAATATATCTCATTCATCATCTTATTCTGTCCATCCAAGAGAAATTTTAAATTTCCAATGAATACTATAATTTCTGTAAGACTGGATATGCTGTGGTATTGACGTATGCACTAGCCCTGTACTAGGAAAGGTATTTGTATCACCTAATAAATTATAATGTCTTACCTGTATCCTTAAACCACAGGCACTAAGTGCACAGGCTAGATATTTTGCATCAAGGTATTCTTACAAACACATAGTCATTCTATTGATTTAGGTTGGAAAGGATGCCTGGAGGTCATCCAATCTAACCTTCTGCTCCAAGCAGGTCTAACTTCAAAGTTGAATCAGGTTTCTCAAGGACTCGCCCAGTTGTGTTTGGCAGATTTCCAAGGATGGAGTTCCCACAGCCTCTCCGGGCAGCTTGCTCTAATGTTTAACCACTCTCATGGGGAATAAATTTTTCCCTAGAGTTCAGTTAGAATTTCCCCAATAGTAAATCGTAAGATTGTTGTCCCTTGCCTTTTTATTCTGTAACTCTGAGAAGAATCTTGCTTCATCTCCTCTGGAACCATCCATTAATTATCAGAGAACTGTTATCATATCTCCCTGTCATCTTCCCTCTTGCTGGCTAAACAAACCCATTTCCCTCAGCCTCTTTCATGCGTCATGCGCTCCACCCTTCTAATAGACTTTGCAACCGTTTCCTGGATACTCTCCAGTCCCTTGGTATATCTTTATTGGATCGGGTGGCCTCAAATTGAACTAAGTATCCCACGTTTGTCCTCCCTAGTGTCAAATAGACAGGACTAATCACTTTGTTCAGCCGTCTGGCTGCATCCTTGCCATATCCTTGCTTTGAATGAGAGCCCCAACCTCCACCAAGTCAGATGCTCCCTCCAGTTTGATGTTCATGTCTATAGCTCAGGTTTTTCACACGTTTCAGTGTCTGGTTGTTTTCTGTCTTATGTTAATACAGATATTAATGAGTGCGCATTGGATCCTGACATTTGCTCCAATGGAATTTGTGAAAACTTACGTGGCAGCTATCGTTGTAACTGTAACAGTGGCTATGAGCCTGATCCTTCTGGAAGGAACTGTGTGGGTAAGTTGCTCTATTTGTTTATCACTGTTGAATAATTAATCACTACACTGATGATAATTTGAATTGGTAGAACTTAGATTACAAGGAAGACATCTACTTTTTACAGCTACAATAAAAACACTATAAATCTCTATTGAGTCCATTTTTCTCAGCAACTGCATAGCCAGTGTTTTTACTGGTATCTTTTTCTGTTATTTGACGTTGTTTTTTTTTAATGGTATTTGTCTGTGATGTGTAGGCAGGAGATGTTGTTGTAGATTATTAATTATTTTTCTCAAAAGTATGGATCAGTTTGTGTTATATTTTATTGTACAAGAGAATCTAAAGTATGTCATTTTCAAGGCTGGATGATAAATTGCCAGTTGCTGAAGGTCATAGTTTTGCCTAATAAAATGTAACAGATGGCTATCATTACCATAATGGATGATACCTGGTGGCCTGTGTACACAATTTTTGTAGTATGGAGGAATTTTTGTTGTCCCTGAGTTACACAGATACAATAGAATGCATTGCTGAAATGCCTTGGCTTTTAGAAGAAAGCTGTGATCCACACTTACAATTTCCCAAGTCCTGCCTGGACAGTGGGCTGAAGTGTAACAGATAGTCTTTTGTTTTTCAAAGTAATTCTTTTAGGTCACCACCAGAATCACAGGAGTAATTCAATTAAGAAACTTTTAGATTTAAAGGCATTTTTAGTTTGGTTTAGATTTATACCGGACTGTCATTGCAATTTCTATATAGTTTTTCTGGAAGTGTTTGGCAATACCCAGCAGAAGATACCTACATTATACATTTAACATTCTGTCTAGTTAATTTTGTTATTCATGGTCATGTATAATCAACAAAACAAACATTTTTGGTAGGGAAAACCTGGAGTGTTAAGTGTGATATAATTTTAAAACCAAGCATTCCTACCTTTTGATTCAAAGCAAACATAAAGTAGTAAAAGAGTTTCTTTTCATCTGCTTGCATTAAGGAATTTTGCAGTTCGTTCCTTTCTAAAGGCCCTAAATATGACCTTTCGGCGAGAAATGCAATCCTGAAAAAAAAAAAAATAAATAACGGACAGGTTTTGTTCGTTTGGTAGGTTGGTTGGTTTTCAAATGCTTCACATAATATTCTTTTCCAAATTGATTTCATGGCAAGGGGTATCACCTGTCTAGTTACACATGCAATTATGTAACTGCTGTCATAGATATTTGTCTGTTTAATTCTATAAATTAAAATGCAGCATATTCACTGTGAGGATGCTTTTATTCTTAGTTAATGAGTTTTTGCACAAAGCAATTTAATAGTGAACACTCAAATAAAGACTGAAAAAGTTTTAATTGATACAGGTTAAGAGCTGCCAAGAAATAAAAATCCTCATCAGACAGAATGCAGTTAGCACTTCTGTCAGCATCAAGTGTTTTTGGTGCATGAGCTACATTGTTCTTTGTTTCATGGTGCGTGTCACAATAGGTGACAGCCCAAATCTGTAGTTTAACAGTGACACCCTAAGGAAATAACATATTGATCACACTGCTAATTTGGGTTAGAGGATTGTATGACAACAAGCTCAAAACTGAAGTCTATTGTTCTTGAAAACATCAAATTCCAAATCCATCCTTCTTTATGTAGTTAAAATTAGATGAGGTTAGATTAAGGAACAGGTAGCTCAGGAGCTTCGTTGTGGCTACAAAACTTAAATTTCAGATTTATCATCTGGGGAAATTAAGACTTTGTTGTCTGAATCTTAACAGAATTTGTAAACATAGGTTCAAAAATCTGATATACTTGTGAAAGCAGTAGCCTTTAGATTGTAATTATAATTTCTTATTATTTCTCTTTATTTATAACAAACTCTCTAAGAAAAGATAGTTGATTGAAGGGAACAATTTCAGCTACAGCTTAAAGTTTGGGAAATGAAGCAGTGAAAATTTAGGAGACACCCTGAAGGAGGATAAAGCATCAGGTTTATCTTTCTATAAATTTAAGCATTGGAGGCATGTGATGGGGATTATAGGAAAGTAATTTAAATTATTATTTTTTATACTTTTTATTTTTAAAAATAATATTAAAATGAAGTTTGATTGCTATGTGTTAGCAATATTTAGTTAGTCTAGAAGAAGTTCAGTTAATTGATGAGTTTTTCTTGTTCTGTATGCTTGATGTCTTGTTCCTTTATTTTTCCAAAAATTGTGTGTATATGCATTCTTAAGATGTCAACCATACATCTGTGAAATTTAGATTTTAACACATATATTAATTTCGTGGATAACATTCAGTTTTTATTGCTCATAAAAGAGGATTTAGAATAGTAATCTATCACATCCTTATTTACATTCTACATACATTAAAAAAAAAAAAAAAAAATGTTTTCAAACCAAATAGTAAAGTTGTAGTGGTGATAGTCATGCAGTTGACAAAGCTCCCAAGAGCATTCCAGGAAAATGTAATTATCAATGTAAGACTAACTATAAACAGTTTATAATGCCTGATACTGAAAAACTGAAAGGAAAATACAATTTTTAGAAATAATATTTTTGAAAACAAGAATTGGCATTTTTCTTTTCTTAGTCATTGTAAATAACTGCACATCTGGCAACCTAATTGCTGCTACAGAAAGCAAGAGGGACTAGCTGGGGAGACAAAGGTGTCTCTTGACATTTGCTCTTATTGGTATTAACTCATCTTGTTACAGACATTGATGAATGTTCAGTGAATGGTCTGCTGTGTGATAATGGGCTCTGTCGAAACACCCCTGGAAGTTATAGCTGCACTTGTCCAAAGGGTTATGTGTTCAGCACCGAGACTGACACATGTGAAGGTGAGAAATCTGCAAGTGTGATAATTTTATTGCTTATTATATAACCTTGAAGCTAAATAATCAAAAAGGATTCAGTGATGACAAAAGCAAGATGAAAAGAAAGAACTGAGATACAGCATAAATCATTGCATTCCTCTTGTAATTTCTCTGCAGTGTTTTTTAAAGTGTTGGGTCTTGCTACTGAATTTCTCTTCAAAGTAGTCAGTTCATTGTTCTATGAAAATATTTTCCTTTCTCTAGACAAGATATTTTGAAGTGGAAGTAAAGTCAAATGTATGCTTGCCTTTGATCATAGAGTGGGGAAACACAGTTTATCATTTAGGGAAATACATCAATTTTGATCACACAATCCTCTTTGTGTTCTCTCTGGTGTTTGTGATGTTTTATGTGATGTTAGAGTTCCTGGATGTGCATATTAGTGGTTGATAACTAAAATCATCTTTTTTTTTTTTTTTTTTTTTTTTTTTTCCAGTACATACTTTGTAATCAAAATTGCTTTTCTATATTACTAATGGACACAGATGCTAGAACAATGACAATGTTATTCTGCAGAAACTAAACACAGAATCACAGAATGGTTGGGATTGGAAGGGATCTTGTCCATCTCCCCCACTCAGACCACCCAGAGCAGGTTGCCCATGACCATGTCTTGAGAGCTTTTGAAGACCTCTGAGGACAGAGCCTTCACAAAATTCTCTTGGCAACCTGTGCCAGTGCTTGGTCACCTGCACAGTAAAAACTGTTTCCTGATGTGCAGGAGGAACCTCCTGTGTTCCATTTGGTGCCTGTTACCTCTTGTCCTGCCACAAGGCACCACCAAATAGAGCCTGGCTCCCTCCTCTTTGCACCCTCATATTAGGTAGGTTTTATGCACGTTGATAAGATCTCCCCCGAGGCCTCTCTTCTCTAAGCTGTATAGTCCCAGCTCTCAGCCATCTCCTCATAGAAGAGGTGCTTCAGTCCCTTCATCCTCTTTGTGGTGCTTTATCATCTGTGAATTTACTGAGAGTGCACTCTACCCCATCATCCAGATCATTAATGAAGTTGTTGAACAGGATTGGACACAGCATTCACCCCTCGGGTACACCACAAGTTTCTGGCCTCCAACTAGACTTTATCAATCATCAACCTCTTGATCATTCAGACAGTTTTTGATCTACCTCACCATCTGCCCATCCAGCCCATACATCAACAGTTCCTCTGTGAGGATCTTATGGTGGCAGTGTCAAAAGCCTTTCTGAAGTCCAGATAGACAATATCCACTGCTCCCTCCTCGTCCATCAGGCTTGTCTTTTCCTTAGAGAAGCTTCTCAGGTTGGTCAAGCATGACTTCCCCTTGGTGAATCTGTGAGTCCTGATGATTTTCTTCTCCTTCGCATTCCTGGAAATGGTTTCCAGGAGTAGCTGCTTCATCACCTTTCCAGGGATCGAGGTGAGGCTGACTGGTCTGTAGTTCCCCAGGTCCTCCTTGTCGCGTTAAGGGGTGTAGCCTATTAACTGTTACGGGTCCAGTCGGATTCAGGGTACTGAACTATCAAAATCACAGATTCACCAGTAACACATTAACTGATATAGGTCTGGTTGGATTCAGAGCACTGAAGTACCATGGTCACGGATTCACCAGTAACGTATAACCGTCCTTACTCTAGTTGCGTTCAATGAGAACTATCACGGCTAGGAACAATGCAGTTAAGTGCAATTTATTACAACAACAGGTACACAGGTTGTTCGGATTGCTGGCGATAGTTACTGTCTGCAAAAGCAAGCTAGCATGCATGAAATACACAGGTGAGCAGCCTGGAAATTAACATGTTAAAATGCACAAAGACGCTATAGAGATTTCTAAGTTTCTGCGGAGACACACAGTATAATCAAGTGTTCAAATCTCACCCAAAGGCGTCCCAATGGGGGGGAAGAGAGGCTCAGCCCATCGACTGATCCCAGGAGTCAGGAAGTCCTCGGGATGGTATATTCCCTCGGGGTGGTATTTCCCCTGACAGTGGTATCTTCCCTGACATCCCCTCTCTCTTAGGCCAGTTTATATTATTTTCTATCTTTTAGGTGGAGCTTGAGTGCCTCTAGTCACACATATATCTTAGTTATGATTGGTGAAAAGTTTTCCCGTCTCTGAAGTAATAGGCTCAGAGAAATTCAGAGTGCATGCTCAGTGAGGGGTGGTCACACCTTGGAGGCGGGTAGCTTTTGGGATGGAGGTGTGTTTTGGTATTATAATGATATTATAAAGAGCAAAAGTACACTAGAGTATAGCATTTGTCAAAAAATGACAGGTTGGCTCAGGGTAGCAAAAGTGCGGTTTATCGGTTTCAGTGTGCACAAGAACAATCGAGTCCCCACCTGGCCACAGGGCCTAGCCATGGTGTCTCCACTCCACTCTATGCTCCGTAGTGTTCCTTAGAGCCAGCACACCAGGTTCGCCCAGCGCAATAGCATTTAAGATTGAAGCCTAGGGAACTCTCAGGTAATGAAGCTATGCCCTACCCTGAAAACCTCTTCAATGCTGTACATTTTCTTTAAAATGTGAACGTTAGTTTTATTTTCCTAGTTACTTTAGGTAATTGCACCACCATCCTTCTTGGACTTCTTGAACACAGGAGTGACAATTGCTTTCCTCCAGTCTTCAGGCCCTTCCACCAGTTGCCACGATTGACCAAAGATTATAGAGAGGGTCTCCTCACAATGACATCTGCCAGCACCCTCAGCTCGTGAAGGTGCAGCCCATCAGAGACCATGGCCTTATGAATGGTCATTTCCTTATGTTTTCCCCATCCTGACCCTTTTCTATCAAGGGTACGCGTTCCTTACTCCAGCCTTTCCCCCTGGTTTCTGGGACCTAGGATTCCTGAAGGCTGTCCTTTCTGGTAAGGTCTAGCAAGTTTTAATGAGAATTTTTGGCTATAAAACAGTTTCAAACAAGACTCTGCAAAAGAGGAGTTGAAATAGAAACTTTTGTCTCTTTTTTTAATTAGTATTCAGAGCAGCCGTATTTTACTAGTTTTTTTGTATTGTTTTTTATTTGGCTCCATAATCTATAAATCTCAGTATTGTTAAGATTAGCAAGTTTTTATAGGAAAATAGTCTTATGTTTGAGTGAGTGATGGCGAAGTTATAATCCTTTTGGAGTATCTATTGTATGAACCAATATCATCTTCCAGATTTATCTGAAGCAGTGGAAGGCATTACTGTCCTCAGCTGCTTGTTATTACCGATCAGCCACAAGTTACTGCTGCACAGCTAAGCAAACATACAGAATGGAAAGTGGAAGCACTCTTTAATCTATTCTTGCTGTGTAAGATCAGTCAGGTTAACTTAAACCATTTCATTCACAGTGTATGCTGGACAGGCTAATTTTACGCTGAAGCGGGTGAGGAAAGCCCATGTGCTCTTTGCCAGTTTTCAGCAAAGGAGTGGAAGCAAGCAGCATGGGGGCAATAGCATTTTGAATGTCTCCAACTGTTTGGAAAGTGAACATGTGTTTACACTCAAAACATCTAATGAAATGGTTTAAATTCTGGCAATATCAAATCATTCACCTCTTCACCTCTTCTGTTCAAAAGGAATCATGGTCCTTTATATTTCAGTACATGTGTGTTTCACAGGCCACTTTTAAAAGTTAGAATTCCTTCTCTCCTTAAATGTTACAAATTAGTAGCACTTGCTCAGGTTAGGCCTCTTATACCCCCACTGATTTATAGCACACTGCTAAATTGTCTTAATGCTTAGAATCTATTCACAATGTTCAGGTGAGATTTTGTTTTCAGAGTCTGTCTCAGTGTTGCATTTCTATGTGTAAAAACATCTCAGTCAATCATCACGTGTTTTTCATGTGCATGTTTCTTAACAAATCTCCTACACAGAAAAAAAAGAGAACGGTATTGCAAAAGAAGATGTTAATTAACAAGATGGAAAGATCATCTGCTTCAAAGCATAACACTGACCAAAATATAGATGAATGAGATAGGAGAATGCAAATAACCTAGCACAATTATTGACAAAATGGTGTATCCAGATTTTCAAATGTAAAATTAAATTTATATTTTAACAGAAGTAGCAATAGTAATGGTCATAGAAATAGTAATAGAGAGGCTTAATCAACCAAAAAAATCAAATCAAGTCAAAAAAAAAAAAAAAAAAAAAAGTGGATTCGTGATTGCATTGAGACACAACAACTATAGGAAAAAAAGGGATACAAAGGGATTTTCTATCTTCTGGACATCCTTGTAACCATTCCAGTGTGCTTTCTCTTGTGCTAGCACAGGTTTTGGGGATCACAATGTAGTGAATAACACCTGGGACTTCACTATGTCCCTATGATGTGGAAATTAATTCACTGGTTCATTTAAATTAATAGTTCACTGAGGAGTGTGGGTGACTTCTTTAGAAAATATTGCTAGATGATACCAACTGGTAAACCATAATGTCAAAACATATTACAGTTAAGATAAAATAGAGTTTAGTGGAAACTTCTAGTAGAAATCTAAATGGCAGGCCTCTCTCATCTTAATAGCATCTTAGCTCATTTTTATAAGAAATGTGAAAAAATGAAATTGCTTTTGGATCTTATCTAAAGGAGCTAGGCACATTCCTTAAATTAATCGTTTATGGGTCATGTCTGAAAATAGGAACAGGGAACTCATATGATTTATTCAGACTAGCATGGTATAGTGCTTGTGACAGTTGTCTAGTAATACACGTAGTGAGACATTTCACAACTTGAACCAGCCTGCACCGTAGGCAGCAAATGCAAACGTACCTTATTTGAGCAGGTAGTTATATAAATTAAAGTCAATGCTATTGTAAAAGGAGAATTCCTATGTTGATCATTCAGGGTACGTAAGTACAGCAGATCATGTTTCTGTTTGGTGGCTTTTTGATTTGCTGAGTTTGGAGAGGTTAATTAACGCATTTAATCTCTTGTTTCTTTTTTACATGGAAATGTTCACAATACATTTTTTATTATTCATCTAAGGATCAATTTCTTTCATAAAATATCAGTTCCTATGCATCCTTTGGCTCTTTTTCATAATCCTGTATGTATACTGAACTTGGAGGAATGAGTGCATAAATGGGCATGAATGCGGGAATAAAATAATAGAACTTTTTATTAATGTGAAAGAAAATCCTACTTTCTCACTTTCTCATTTAAAAAACAAAATGAAACAAACACTAATGTTTAACTACTAAAACTCCAGTTTTGTGAGAACAATTTCTTTTTCTTTGTTTTTTTGGCCATAGTTATTTTAGTGTAATCCAGCCTAAAATAATTTAAATTTTGTATTGTCTGTGTTGCACATTCTGAAGGATTTTCACTTTCTTTCCATAGTACTATATGCATGAAATCACACACATAGGTTATGAAGGATCTGTCATCTCCATCTTGAATATTTTAGTTAGATTGAAGTTTAGATTTAGCTGATCAGGCACAAAAAGATTCAGGAGTGGTTTGGCATAAAAGTGTCTATAAAACCTATTAAATGTATTACATTTTTTCTAATGTTGAGTGGGTTGGCAGTTTGAGGAATAAATTCATCTCTTTTTGTCCAAATTCTGTTTTCAAAGAAACACTAAGAAATTCAGTTTGGAGTTACAGGTTCACTAGTTGTAGAAGATTGCTGTAGCCAGAAGCTTTATATTATGCTCTGTAAATGCTCTAATACTTATTACTCACTAGTATATTTTAATTAGTATAAATGTCATCAGTAACTGTGAAAAAAAACAACAAAACGTACACTGTTTTCATTTGTAGTTCAACTGAAAATTTTCATCAATTTGTTGTGGGGAGTGGGGGAGTTGTTTAAGCTTTCAGAGTCTGTGAAAGTTGAGATTTTTACAACAAGCTCTGTGGTTTAGATTGTGTTTCCAGTGACATAACTAGTTAAATGTAAACCAGATGTGCTTTGAAGTTTATTTCCAGGAATGTACAGTGAACTGTTTCAATTTTTGTTTCTGTGACATTTACAATGTACGCTCACCCCACTTCAGAATTTTTTTTTTTAAAAAAAAAAAAATCCCTGGTAAATATTTTCATACATTCACTTTTTATTTTAAAATATAAAATTGTATTTTAAATCAAAGAATTTTCTCACTTACTCTTTTTAAACTTACTATTTAATATTGTTAATAGAAGGTGTATGGAAACAATTTTCGAGTTTGTTTACATTCTGCATATGATACTTTTTGCCCTGATTCAGCAAAGCACTATTGGTGAAGTACATTCATCCTTTTATTCTTTTCCTGAATGGTGGTTTTGGGGAGTAGTCAGTGCAATATTATAAGCATATTAAAACATATTAAACATATATAAAACACTGAGCTTAGAGAAGTTCTTGGTTTGTTTTTAGTTTCTTTCCGTTCCATTTGTTTGTTTGTTTTTTGACGTGGTGCTGAAGCACATCAAATGCAGAACTTAGCAAACTATATTTTCAGGTTTGGGGGCCCACAGTACAGTAGTGATCATTTAGAAACAACCACGAATTAATGCCTCCAGATGTGCATATCCTAAAGCTACAGTGAAGCAGTGAAAGCTGCTCTCCCTCTTCCTAACCCATAGAAAGAAATAAGATGGGATGGGCATTCCTTCATCTGTATCAGGACAACGTGAAATGAGGAAGAGTGTGGTTCTGTGATACAGCTTTTCTCACCCCTGATCTTAGTTACATGCTTTTACCATTTTCATCACAGAAACTGGAAAGTGAGTATTTGTCTGTGGGATCAGTAAGGAATTGTGCTTGCACTAGAGAGAGTTGGAAACAAAATGAAGGGTGAAATCGAAATGTCCTGATAGACAGAGTCAGATGTATTGACAAGGAATGTGTTCAATACAGGCTTCATCACAGGTTTAGACTAAATGCCCTGACTTTGCCTTGCACAGGCAGTTCTCCCAGTCTAGAAGGTGGTCAGCTCAGACAACAGATTTTCCTCTTCTTTCCTGTTTTGCTCACCTAGCCATTCAGTTTGGTTCCTTTCATCTCCTTTGTCTTTTGCCAGAGAGTGAAGAACATAACCCATGAAATCAGGAGAGCTGCTTCATTTCACATAAAGTGTTGAACTTTAGATGTTTTGGCCCCTGCATCTCCATTTATTCACTTATCTTTAGTTTTAGTTTTCGGGATGCTGACTTTCAGGTATGGCCCTCAACTATTTTTTTCTTAGGTTTGGGTTTCTAGTTAACTCTGAAAACCCAAAGCAGAAGATGTCTTTTCCTAGAATAAAATTGTTTGTAAACATAACTTGCTAAGTATCAGGGAGAATTAAAGATAAGCATAGTAAACTGCTACATTTTACAATTATAAATGAGAATTATTTTAAGTTTCATGCATTTTTGATATTCTAAATATGACTGAAGTAGTGTTTTGGATAGTAGTACTTTCTGCTTAATATAGTGCTTTGTCTTGCACGTTGATGGTGTATGTGCAGACGTGTGTGGTTCAGCTGCCAACTTTTAAAAGCATATGACGCTTTCCGTGAAAATCTCCTACTTTCAGCTGTAAATGTTTCTGGCAAACTTCAACCATTTTACCTATAAGTTTCTTCACTGTGTGTCTGACTCAGACAGAATTATAATTTTACCTTTAAAAATTTCAGACAAAACACTTTGTTTATTTCCAAGAATGACTAGCTACTAAGAAAATGTTAGTCTGTGCATTTAGTTATGTGCAAAAGTTGTGACCTTTTCTTTAAAAAGCTGTTGCTTCTCAGTATTAGTGCAGACTGAAATTTCTTAAATAGGTTTTCTATCAGGATAGTGCTTCTTTCCTCTGAATATGTGCTCAAATTTGGCCAAGTTGTAAGACTCCTTTTGCATATGCTCAGTAGAGACGTTATATTTTTAGTGTGCAAAAGCTCCAAAGATTCTGTGGTACTGTTCATGCCTGGTCCAGCATGGGAACTTTTCTGAGTTGCACCTGAGCAGGGAAGAGCACTGGGCTGGTTAGAGAACCATACCTGCATGAAAACAGAGACATAAATGTGGAGACTGATCAACGATTCCTCTGTCCCAATGCTGATTATAGCAGACCAAGTACACAACATTACTTTCCAGAAATACTTTCCTATTTCCCAGCAATTGTGGTTCAGAAATAGGATCTTTACGTTCAATAAACCATGGTGGATTTCTTTTCCATAATTTGTCCAGACTGCCATTGATTCGTGAATGCTTTGAGCAGCCTAGGGTAAGCATCTCCAGTTCCTCTACTTGATGTGTAAAGGACTGTTTCTTTATTTGGCTATAAGCTAGCTTTGTGAGATGTCTTTTTGTTCTTGTACTGTAAGAGATAGTGAAAGTTTGATGATGCCTTTGACAGGGAGCAACTACAACTCTTTGATGTAGTTCACTTGTCCTTTCTTTCATTTCTATTTTCTCATTTTTTTAAAGCTAGCCAAACTGCTGAAAGCAAGATGGCATATGAAAAGGAAGCAAAAGCATACCTTTCTCCAAAATCATTTATATACTGAGAGCTATTCAGCATGTAGTGCATATTTAAGATGATGCCTCAGTGTGATCTGTTGCTAATCGTGGGAACAGGATATGTGGTTTCTCTGTAAAAGCAGCAGATGCTACTCTCTGCTACCAGGTATTGCTGGCTAGGGAAAGACAAGAAGACTGGGGAGGCAGGGGGCATACATTGGATAATAAAACCTCAGGTAATAAAGTGTGAAATGTATTATGAGGAGGAGAAGGGATGCAGAGCAGACCAATGTTGGCAAGCTCTCCAGATTGCCAGCTGGGATACTGAGGTGCTCGGCAAGTGCTCTGTCTAAACTGACTAACTGGCAGCTGTAGATATATGTGATTACCTCCATGCTACACTTCCCAGACCACCAGGTTGGTATGGGACCTGTCCTTGCCCTGCGTGCTCACCCATGGTGCTGCACGTCGCCTGGTGTGCTGGCTTGGGCCTTGGTGGGCTAGGACTGAGCCTGAGATAACATGACCAACTGTATCTAAACAGGCTGTTTGCAGAGAAACATGGAAGCTGTGCCTGGTGCCATATGAGACTACCAATTCCAGAGGAGTAATGCAGGGTCAGCATTACTGTTAGGGGTTTACCAGCTCAGGTATTGCTGCTGCAGTTAACCCTGTGCAGGCAGCCCTTGAAACTGCAACACACTGCCTTGATGTTGTAAGGCCTCCTGGATCTCAAGTCTGCATCTGTGTATGATGTACGAGTAAGCTGTGTAATCCACAAGGTTAGGAGTAGACTTCACTAACACAAGCTCTGTTTCTGTTCAAAAACCTTCTGGCATTCAAGGACAAGTCCTATTTGCTCTTTGTAGGAAAGTAATTCCATTAAGTAAATGGACAGTGAAAACTGGGCCCTAAATTAGGTGCTTTCTTTGGGGATGAAGAGGGAGATCACAGTTTCATAAGTATATAGATTTCTGGATGTTTTCTATCTCTCTCTCCCCCTTTCTACTCCCCCCCCTCCCCC
>NC_048926.1:50112369-50116984 GCF_011077185.1 Oxyura jamaicensis
ATATACATATATATATATACACACATACATATATATGTTTATGTACATATGTCCTTTGGCAAATATTCTAAACACATATCCATGAAGATACCTTCATGGAATCTTCCTTCAAGTCTAGTCTAATGTATAGTTGTATACATCTAGTATAAGTCATAGCAAACCAAATATCAAATTATATATTTTTCATGATTTCTAAACAATGAGCAGGACATTCCAGTTTGCTTTGAAAATGATCCATGGTGCAATTAATGTTACTGGTGCATAACTATATCCTGCATTAATTTATTCTTTATTTACATCATGCTATTTTTTTTTGTATCAAAATGACATTATCCCTCAAGCAATACTAGGGAACATAAGTATGCACTAAGAGCTTTATTTCTGGCCTGCCAAAGGAGCTGTCTGGTTGGATTAGAATGTATGTCTTGATTCAGGACTCAGCTCAAAAAAAAAAATGAATTGGTTGAGCTCAGGAGGAAATAGTGGATATGCATCTACAATTGTTCTTTGAAAGAATTTGCTAGTATTGTTTTAATCTTAAAACTGGTTTCACTTCAAGTGAAAAAATCAGTAAATAATACTGTCTGCAGGACTCCTATTCTTACATATGAACAGGCTCAAAAAACTCACAGGGCCAATAAATAGAAATAGCTAGGGGGTAGAGGGAAGTACCATTTACACTATTCCCGTTTCAACTCCTATTTCTTGAATGCTTTCCAGAACTAGAGAATCTCAGCCAGCAATGGAATATTTTGATTCTGACAGGGTTTTCTTAATTCTTCCAAAACCTCATGGAGCCATAAATGACAGAAACAATAAAGCTGTTGTTTATGCACAGCATGTTGTGGCTGGAAATGCATTGCTTACCATGATAAAGGAGTTGTGATTTCTCACAGGACAGTTATAATTGATGCTGGAAAACTTCATAGTCCAAGTTATTCTAAGTTACTATTTTTGTAGAGAAGGGCCATTTAATTAACATTTTCAAAATATACACTCCTATACGTATGTACATATATACTAATTGCCTGTCCATACATTGTTTGCATGTCATGTTTTAAAAAGACAGACAGACAGGAAGACAGACAGACAGAGAAAGAAAAGAGAAAAAAGCCAAATATACCAGGCAGTTTTGCCAAATCATGGTCCACAGCAGAATTTGTACTCTAGTATTTTCCAAAAGCACATCACAGTCTTAACAGTGTCTTTCCTTTCTGGATTATAGATATAAATGAATGTGAAAGCAGCCCGTGTGCCAATGGTGCCTGCAGGAACAATCTTGGTTCTTTCAATTGTGAATGTTCACCTGGCAGCAAACTTGACTCTACAGGACTGATATGCATTGGTGAGTCTTTCCTTCTTTTTTCCCTTTTCTTCTGTTTTTTTGTTGTTGTTGTTGTTGTGTTTTTTTTTTTTTTTTACTAATTTGAAAAGTATTGTTTTTATTGATAAATTAAGCAAGAAAATAATGTATTCTGCTCATTTTCGCTTTATAGCAGACTACATGTCTTGTTGTGTAGGTAATACTAAACAAACCAATACTAATTTGATTGTTTCCATGGAAGCAGAAACAATTTAAAAAGAGACATAGGTATAATTCATGTGTATGTCCAAACTATGGTGAAAGTGGTGAAAAGCAGATGTTCATTGGTGGGAGACAGTGGAGATGTCTTATTGTTAATAGGAACTACGTCATTCTCCTAAAAAACATGATAGGAGTGAAAACAATAGGTAATAAGCCTGATAGTTGAGAAGCTGTACAGCAGAAATGCCCATTCAGTTCCCTGGCCACTTTTAAATTTGAGCCAAGAAACTAAGTAAAACTGGTGGAACGTGTACTCAAATAGTGATTTGAAAGCACTTGGTTTTTAGGATTCACACCATTTTTCATAAACTGCAAAGATTAGCTTTCCGATCTGTCAGGAAACAATAAAGGCTTTTGCTTCATAGCACGATCTTACACCTTCAGTCTTTTGTAGCAAGCTGATAAAGGAGAGTAAAATATATCTGAATTAATCAATATGCCTACTGCCCCTGGAGAAGAAACATGATACTGTCTCTCTATATATATATCTGTGATTCTGTGATATTATATATATATAATTTACCGTATTGTGACATATAATAATGTAACATAAATAATGTAACATCCTTTTAGGATTCTGTTGCATTGAAAAAAAGCAGAACATTGCACAGATTTTATTACAGCTAGCAGGAACAGTTGTCTGCAACATGTCATTGGCATTATCTCTGGAAGTCACTCATTAATTTTTTTTCCTTGCCTTTCCAAGAAGACTCAAAGGTTTGGACAAATCTGGACTTCTCAGGTGCTCAAAAACTGCCATTGTTTCCCCTTATTAGTGTAACATAATTGGAGCCATGTCAGAACCAAAATCACCCCCATTTATAAGGATATATATATATATTTCATGATAGCGATGAAAGCTTGGACTTAAAATTCCAATAAAGTTGCACATGGCAACATAATTAGAAGAAAAAACTATTAACATTATAGCACCCTTAATTTTATTTTTACAACATGTTGTTCTCATGCGTTTGTTCCAAGTGGCCTTATTGCTGATTTTCACCATTCTCTTGTGGACTCAGATCATACACAAGTTATGTGGCTGACGCATGTTCTTTACTTAGTTTGTGGACAGATAACTTCAATCTGTCATTTCCTCTGGTTCCTTTGCATGGTCTGCTCAGCCTTAACGCTGAAGAACCAGGTGGCTTAAGCCATTTGCATCCATATTGCCTGTAGAAATCCAGCATAGATGTAAGCCATTTGTCTCTCTCTGTGAGGTTCCTTCCATAAAAGAAAAATGACTTGCTTAAGTAATAGCAAGATTTCAAGTCACAACATTTGGCCTCATATTAGAGCTTCAACTTCCAGCAAATGAAAGTTGTTAGTTTAGCATTTACAGTAAAAGCATTCAACAACAACAACAAAAAAGATGATGTATTATGCATTTCTTTTGCTTTCACGCTAAGAGTGTCTACAGTATTAAGGCTGGCCTCCTGTAAGGTTGCAGAGTTGGAAATGTTTTTGAAATACATCTGTTGTATTTGTTGTATGCAGCACCAGTGCTGCATTTCTATTTTGGAAACTGCTCATGTAGCAGAGATTCTGCTATTTGTGTTTTTTTGAAATGTGCACTTAATATATGCTTTTTATGCACATTTTAGTCAATATTTTTGGAATTCACACAGTGTGCAACCTATAGGCTGCCATCTGCCTGTAGTATGCATATATTCTTCTTCAAGTCAGAATCAAAGAGATGCAAGCAGCAGAAAGAATGCTTTGATGCTGGATAATAAATAATTTTTTCACCAAAGTAAAAGTCACAGTGACTGCCCTTTGTAAGCTTTGTCTGGACAAGAGAGGTTCTGTAAAATAAAGGAAATTAACTCATAGCCTGAAAAAAAGATAAGACAAGCAGACTTTGGCAGGGTAGTATAGATGCAGCTGGTGTGAAGAAAGTCACCTGCTAATTTGTATAGTTTAAATCATTTTTGAGATACTGTTTTGACTTTTTCATCCTGTAACATTGGCTACTAAAAATGAATAATATCAGAAATTTCTAGCGAATGAAGCAATGGAAGCATTTACATTTTGATAACATAAAGCAGAGACATCAATGTATGGCCAGTAAGCTAGATGTAGCATGAAATAGTAGCTAAAAGGGCCTATTTCGTTCTCCCTATGTTAGTCCCCTGTATTTGGGACATATGATGTGAAGACATTATGACCAACCCATGACTGGCCAAGGGCAGATCCAGGTAGTCACATTGTAGCTTATGTCTTCCTTTGGTCTCTTGATATTAACCCTAGTCCTGACTGTTAAACAAAGGTGGAACAATGCTTAGATCATGCCTTGTCCATGATCCTCAGCCCCTCATGGGTCCATGCACTTTTTTAAGGGTAGTATTCTGCCCTATATGTACTGGCTGACTTACAGCTCCCCAGGTCCTCCTTTTTCCCTTTTAAAATGGGGGTTATGTTTTCCCTCTTCCAGTCAGTGGGAATTTCACCACACTGTCACAACTTTTCAGATCTGGTGAATTCAATAAATCTGATCTCATTTGAATATAACAGCATAAAAGTGCTGAGTCAAGGTGCTGTACTTTCAGATGTACATACCTGATTCAGGATCTAACTGACATTTTGAAAAGTGGCTTGGACATTGAAAACATAGTTGTATATACTTGAATATTTGGGTACCTAAAAGAGAATTTCAGAGAATTTCAGGCAGCATAGTTGACACTGGTGACTGAAAATCTCTCTTCTTCATGGCTGGTTAGCTGGAGAACAGTCAGGAGGTGCTGCTTGTCTCAGCTGGGCAGTTACTGGAATGTGTTTGCCCTGAGCAGGTATGGGTTCACAGCCTGACAATCAAATTTTTGATTCAGGAGCTGGATGTGCTGTGACTGCATCCTCAGGAGCAGAGAGTGGAATGTAAGCTAACAGACATAATCAAAGCCCAACTATGCACCGGGAGGATTGGACCTTTAAAAGAATATAGCACACTCCTTCCCCCACATTTCTCTTCTCTTCTCTTCTCTTCTCTTCTCTTCTCTTCTCTTCTCTTCTCTTCTCTTCTCTTCTCTTCTC